>NC_142796.1:65248210-65438210 GCF_049724085.1 Artemia sp. Qi Xiang Cuo
TGAAAGTTTCATTTTCCTAACCTAACCCCTTTCCAAGATAGCCAAAAGTAGCTAAATTAACCTTAAAAAATAAAACTATCTTTTTATCATGAACTGTTTAGCCTGTAGACCCATTCCTGAAAGTTTCATTTTCCTAACCTAACCCCTTTCCAAGATAGCCAAAAGTAGCTAAAGTAGAATTGGTAATGTTCTATCAGCTGTAAGTCACGCAAGATAGATTATAAAAGAAACTAGTCAAACAGGTCCTCTGAAAGTTTCATTTTCCTAACCTAACCCCTTTCCAAGATAGCCAAAAGTAGCTAAATTAACCTTAAAAAATAAAACTTTTTTTTATCATGAACTGTGTAGCCTGTAGACCCATTCCAGAGTTCTTTACTTTTCTTTGAAAAACTTATTTTGTGGAAAAAGTGTTTTTTTTTATTTTTAAATTTTTTCTAATTAAGAACGAAAATCCTTTTGTGGGAACAACTTATGTTTTTGCGAGGAACGTCATTTTTGTAATGAGACCCAGAAAGCGTTTCAAAAAAATTCTTCCCTGGATTTGCCATAAATTCGCTGCTTACGCTGAATAATCAAGTAAGCAAATATATCGAAGAAAAGAAGACGCCTGTAAGGGTATTTCAGTCAGTCCTTTACGTACATGTAAAGGAACCAAAAGCTTCCCCCAACGGAGAAAACACCGCCAAAAAAGTCAATAAGTTGGGCGCGAAACCCCATATGCCTTCCCAAGACCAGAACAAAATTTGCACTTTACTGAAAAATACAAGTGAATGTGCATTGTCAGTTTAATATACATATACTGATATTTAGTAATCAAAATGTTAATATCATTTGAATTATTAAAGGTGTAAAAGTAAAACCATTTGTATTTTTTCAGTAATGTGCAAATTTTGTTCGTGTCTTGGGAATCCATATGGGGTTTTGCGCCCAACTTATGTTAATTTCTGCTCGTTTTGAGTTTGACTCGGTTAATTATTGTAGTTTTTCGTTCGTTTTGGGTTTCATTTATACGAGTTGCACTTTACTTTCACCTTGTTTCCCAAAAACTGTTTAAAATTAGGGTTTTTTTGCAGCTGTTTTAGTTTTTGCTTTACTGTTCGACTTGATAGGAATTCTGAAACTGGACTTAAATAATTTCATCAGATACATGTTAGCACTCTTAAAGTGAAATTTGAGTCGCATATGCTTGGGCCATTAAGCGTTTGAATCTGATAAGAAGAAGTTTAATTTCTTTTAATTCCCAAGATATAGATACCTCTCCCTTATGATTTTCGTAATAATTAACCTTACCGCATATGCTTGGGGATATTAAGCGTTCAATATGATAAGAATAGGGCTTAATTTCTTTTAATTTCCAAGATAAAAACTTATAAAAATGCCTTAAAAATGCAGTGATGCATGTTCAGTTCCTTTTTACAAATCGAATCATGAAGTGGAACACAAATAGACGCTTCTATTTTGCTAAACTTGGTGAGCAGCTTTTTAACTTTTAGCGTATTTTAAGTTTAAATGAAAATTTTTGAAAGAAATCCTCTCTCAATTTAGCACTTGTTCACGAATGTCCAGCGTCTCCAATCAGCCTCATGTAAATTAACCTTAAAAATGAAATAAAGCTATGTCGACTTTGCATATTTTATTCAACATATCCGACAATTGATGCAGAAAAAGTACGTTTTTTTCATAATTTCTTGAATTAAACCCGTGTAACTGAACCTGCATGTAACATGAACTCTCGTGCAACTGAACTATGATAAATAATTGGAATAAACCGTGTGTGTGTGTGTGTGTGTGTGTGTTTGTGTGTGTGTGTGTTTGTGCATGTGTTTGTGTGTGTGTGTGTGTGTCACTGTGTGTGTGCGTGTGTTTGTGTGTGTGTGTTTGTGTGTGTGTGTGTGTGTGTGTGTGTGTGTGTGTTTGTGTGTGCGTTCCGAGTATAATAAACCAAATCTCTTGATATAACTATTCATATCAAATTTTCGTTTTTTTAGAGTTTCAGAGGTTTTAAAATCATTTTGAAGTAACCGGTTTTATCTGTCTGTATTAAGAAACAATTAGCATAAAGACCAGATATTTTCTTGCGAAAACACACAAAATCAGAAAAAAATTTCCTATGTTCCTTTAGTAGCTGCGCAATTAGGCTAAAAATTAAGATATGTATGTGGAGTTTCAACTAGCTATTGCTAAGTTTGCTCCGGACTAGCTATTTTCTTGCAAAAAAACACACAAAATCAGAAAAAATTTTCAAAATTCCTTTACTACCTTCGTAATTAGGCTAAAAATGAAGATATTTATGCAGAATTTCAACTAGCTAAGGCTAAGTTTGCTAAAGACCAGCTATTTTCTTGCGAAAACACACAAAATCAGAAAAAATGTTCAATTTTCCTTTAGTACCTACGCAATTATGCTAAAAATGAATATATTTATGTAGAGTTTCAACTAGCTATGGCTAAGTTTGCTAAAGACTAGCTGTTTTTCTTGCAGAAAACACACAAAATCAGCAAAAATTTTCAATGTTCCTTTAGTACCTTCGCAATTAGGCTAAAAATGAAGATATTTATGCAGAATTTCAACTAGCTATGGCAAAGTTTGCTAAAGACCAGCTATTTTCTTGCGAAAACACACACAATCAGAAAAAATGTTCAATGTTCCTTTAGTACCTATGCAATTAGACTAAAAAATGAAGATATTTATGCAGAGTTTCAACTAGCTATGGCTAAGTTTGCTAAAGACCAGCTATTTTCTTGCAAAAACGCACAATATAGAAAAAAAGGTTCAATGTTCCTTTAGTACCTATGCAATTCTTGTTAAATTTTTTTTTTATTTCTAAAACTATTTTAAATTGACAATACTCTCCAAAACATCACTTGTGTATTATACAGTACACAATTACCCCATCTCCTCCAATTCGCAAATCCCATTACCCCTTTTTTTTGCAAAGGTTAATCAAACATTTCCCGATTGTAAAAGCATTAAAAAATTTTCCAATCACTAATTACCCCTTTTTTGCAAATGCTAAAAAAAACCTGTCTGCTTTTCAAAATGTTCATATTTGGAATTCTTTCAGTTAACACTAAGAAGAGAATTGGGTAACCCTCTCGCAACAACAAAAGGCTTTGCTGTGATTACATCTCATTGTCGGGCGACAATTCAATCAGATCAGAGTTGTGCAAACGAAATACCTTTTTCGCAAATTGAGTTAGCTTCTATTTCATAGGCAAAATATTTGAATTCCTTTTATTCAAATCACCTATCAAGTTATCAAAAAATATTTGAATATATTAAGTTTGGTTTTCTAACACGGGTATACCCTAAAAAGACATGTACACCATGAATTAGAAATCTAGTCCATGTAAATTGCGGAAATAAATTAAAATAGGATAAAATGTAATAGTTTAGAAACAAAATTCAGTTTTTGATATTAACATTTTGATTACTAAATATCAGTATATGTATATTAAACTGACAATGCACATTCACTTGTATTTTTCAGTAAAGTGCAAATTTTGTTCTGGTCTTGGGAAGGCATAGGGGTTTCGCCCTCAACTTATGTTAATTTCTGCTCGTTTTGATTTTGACTCGGTTAATTAGAAACCACTGTTTGCAATCCATTAATCCATTGAGAGGACCTGTTTGACTAGTTTCTTTTATCATCTATCTTGCGTGACTTACAGCTTGTTTTTTTTATTTAATTATGTAAAAGATGAAAAGTCTGTCTCATCCTTAACTCCTTACTCTTTATTGTGAAGTTGGCTTTTTTCCAAATTTTTGAAGAAAATTTGCAATTGAAAAAAAAAGATTTTTCAAAGCACCAAAAAAAAACTCACTATTATCTTCCAGTCAAAAAAAAGACGCATAGATTACACCTTAACAAAAGTATTTTTAGAATAAAAAACGGTAAACGGGGTCAATAAATCTGCACTGCTAATATTCCCAATTAAAAGGAGAAAGCATTCTGATTATGAGGGAAAATCTCTCAAAATAATTTGAATTAATTTACGGTTAGTTTTTTGTGAGCTTTATGAATGCATATTGAAGTCACCGAGAAATTTTTTTTTTTTAACTAAAAAAAAACTAATATAATTTTGAACTAATATAGTATTCGGAGCGACAGAGATATGTTTAAATTAATATTTCGTAAATACAAGCTCAATTATTACGTTACTGCCAGCTTTTAGTTTCCAAAGATGTTTTCTGAGCCAAAAAAAACTTAGTTGTAGTTGATATGACAACGACTGGAATACATTTTTGTCATATATTTAGAGTTGTCTGTCCAATATTTTAAAAATTTTTACAGAAAGTCTTTATCTGTTTTCCCGTCACATTTTTGGTAATAACAATCTGACTGCTTTATTACTATAGTATTGGAAATTAGAAATCCTTCGGCCTTTGTAAATTAACCTTCTTAAATTTCTAAGGAATATGAATACTAGCTAAGTATAAACGGTTTTTTTGATTTTTTTTTTTTTGGAAATAAAGAATGAAAGTGCACTCACATTGAAAATTGACGAATACATTGTTTTCAAAGTTAATAATATGTAGTGTACTATAATCAATGTGTTAAAACATAATGAAAATTGAAATGTAGTGTATGAACATCTTATACGGTTTTTGCTTGAGTACATTATACCTTGTCAAGTTTTTTAAAAAAAAACCTACTAATCAAGTTACTGTATGTGGAGTAACCACAAGCAAATACTGGTTTAGAAAAAACTGGAATAGTGACAACAAAAAAATAATTGATATATATTAACAGCTAAACAAGACGCGCTGGTTTTCTAACACGGGTTTACCGTAAAAGACATATATACCATGAACTAGAAATCTGGTAAATTGCGTCAGAACAACTTGTCCTTTATAACACGTTATGCAAGGTCCTAACTAGTACAAGATGGTACATAGTATAACGCAATGTGAGGGAGCTCTGAATCTCTTTGAAATGGCGTAAGCAAATAGCATGGTCCTATAGCTGCAAGCAAATAGCATGGTCCTATACCTGCAAGCAAATAGCATGGCAATTGCTATACCTGCAAGCAAATAGCATGGCAATTGCTATACCTGCAAGCAAATACCATGGTCCTATACAGGCAGGCAAATAGCATGGGAATTCCTATACAGGCAGGCAAAGTAGTACCTTGGTTACTACTAGTGAACTAGGGAATATAAGGAAAAATGGATTGTTAAATAAGAAAATCACAAAGACATTTGACAATGGAGAACAAATTGAATTATATGATAAATTTACGGGGCAATTATTTATTTGAGTTGTTGGTCTTCTGTGCTGGATATCAAGGCTGTACCCAGAGGGAGGGGGGAGGGTTAGGGTGGTTTCAACACCCCCACCCCCAATTTTTGTCTGACTCGTAAAAACGTAGCAAAAATGGATAAAAATAAATTTTGTATGCGTTTTTGAGTATTTTCGTGTAACCCCCCCCCTCCAAAAAAAAACATAGTAAAAACCCCTCCAAAAAAAATCCTGGGTACGGCCTTGCTGGATATAACTCCAAGCTCCCCCCCACTTTAAAAAAAATTAATAAATCTTCAACTTTCAAAAAGGGAAATCATGAACAGATAGCATTGTGTTACAATATCTAGTCCCTCTTCATCGTAGGATATTGCATAATCTGTTACATTTATACCTCAGTCAGTGTTATTTTTCCACCAAAAACAAATTAGGAATTTGACTCCTAAGTGGAAATTTAAATCAAATTTCTAAAAGGAAAGGGCTAGAGTCATAATTACGCAAGAAATCTCTCGAAAAAAGATGGTTATTTCAACCTGGAGAAAGGGTCGTTGCTCTTGAATGAGAAGTAAATTTAAAAATATTGAAGACTTTAGCGTAAAGAGCGAGATTTGGGGAGGGGGTAGATCCCATCCCCACTTTTTTAAGATTTAATTTCTTTCCCAACTTTCACTTCAAAAAATGATTTTTATTTAAGAATTTTCTATAATTCTTCTCTAAATTAAAACGGTATATTAAGCATAACCAGTCAAACTAGGGCGCAAAGGCCATAGTTTGACAGCCATTTAGTTGAGCATTGTTGGGAAGTCCAATAATCATGAGCTAATTATGGTTGTGCTCCAAATTGTAGCGAGTGACAGCTCATTTGAAATGTCTCATCCGTCTGATGATAGCACTCCACGTTTTGACATGAATAGGAACCTTTTTCTCATTCTTTCACTTTATAGATAGAATTTTAAGAGTAGGGCGATAAGAAATAAGAAAGAAATTGCTGTGAACCAGTTGTGATTGTGCTGTGATTTATGGCGAGTGACAGCTCTTTTGAAATGCCTCATCTGTCTGATAAGAGCACTCGAAGTTTGACAATAATAAGAACGTTTTTCTCATTCTTTGACCTTATTGATGGAATTTCAAGACAAGGGAGATAAGAAAATCGCTCTGGTTAAATAAAAAAGTCACAAAGAGTTGTAGCAATGAAGAAAATATTGAATTCCATGATAAATCTAAGGTCTATTGATTTTCACTTCTTAAAAACACTGTATATGGGATAATAAGCCAATGTAAGGCCCTCGCCCGCTTTTTTGTAAGACCTTATATATTGAATTTAAACACTAGGGCAATAAGAAAATCGCCCTGGTTAAATAAGAAAGTCATAAAGAGTTGTAGCAATGACAGAAATATTGAATTCCATGATAAATCTAAGGGCTATTGTTTTTCACTTCATAAAACACTGTATAGGACATAACAAGCCAAAGCAAGGCCATCGCCCGCTTTTTTGTAAGACAAGGATTTTGAATTTCTTAGAAAAACTTTATTTGGGAACTAAATTGAATTCAAGACTTTTAAACGCGGTAACAAGTATATATTATAAATCAGAGAAAAAAGGACTTTAAAATGAGTTACTAGTCAAGCTAATACGGTCTAGTCCCAAAAAGGAACATCTGACCCCTTAGAATATCCTCTGCTGATAGCCAATTGTGATTATAATCCGATTTGTGGTGCATGACAGCTCATTTGAAGCTTTTCATCTGTCTGATGATAGCACTCCACTTTTTGACAAGAATATGAATATTTTTATTATTCTTTAATCTTATGACTGGAATTTTAAGACTAGGGCGATATCAAAATCGCCGTGGTTAAATAAAAAAGTCACAGAGAGTTGTAACAATGAAGAAAATATTTAATGTTATGGTAGATCTAAGGGCTATTGTTTTTCACTTCATAAGAACACTGTTTGGGACTTAATAAGCCAAAGCAAGGCCATCGCCCATTTTTGTAAGACTCAATTTTGTCACCTTTATGAGGCAACGTTGTAGTGTTGTCTGTAGCAAAGGCCATACGGCTCCAATATTTGATTATTATTATTTATTTATTATTATTTTTTCCCAGAGACAATGGAAAGATTCTAATGGAAGGGAAGGGAGCCGTAGAAACTTAAAAGGGGGCTCATTCGATTGGATATCGAGAGTTCTAGTGCCCTTTTTAATAGTCGAAAATGATTGGAGGGCAACTAGGCCCCCCCCTCGAAGCCCATCATTCCCCCAAACACATCCAATCAAAATTTGAGATAGCCATTTTGTTCAGCGTAGTTGATTTCCCGATAGAAAGTATATTTTTGAGGAGGAAACTCCCCCAGAACCCTCAGGGCAAGGGTTGTAAGAGTAGAGAGCTATCTTATACTCCGATCGCTCACCCCTGCTGCCACCTATAACTCCGATCACCACACCATATATGGGCATAGAGCCACGTGGTTTATGGACTTTGTCAGTGAGAATTTGAAAAACAGGAATTTTGTCACATTTATGGATGGTTTTATGGACTTTGTCAGTGAGAATGAAAAAACAGGAATTTTGTCACATTTATGGATGGTTTTATGGATGGTTATGTGTGTTGATTATTTGATGGTTTTATGGATTTTGTCAGTGAGAATGGAAAAAAAGGAACTTTGACACTTCCTTCTTGTTGTTGTTCAAGCCAGATGTTACGAGTTTCCGGGAAACAGTATTTGTTATTGTTGTTTCCAAGCCAAATATTACGAGTTCCCGGGAAACAGTTAATTAATGTCTGACAGATGACGTCAAGTTAATTAATGTCTTTGCATTTCCAAAGAGAATTGTCTAGGAGAAACAGTTAGATCACACATGATGTCATGATTGATTGATTGACACGAAAGGGGAATTAATTTGTTGTTCTAAAGAGAATTGATTCATGAAAGGGAAATTAATTTGTTGTTTCTAACAAGAGAATCGTTTCCGAGCAGACGTATTGATCTTAGCGCGAGAAAAGGTTTCCAAATAATTTGAAATGCATTGGCGCAGAGATGCCAAACAAAAGGAACATGCCGAAATTCCGTTTAGGGTTAATTTTGGCGAAACCGTTTTAGCTATTTTATGGAACTATTTCGGCGAAACAGCTAGAGACATTTTAAAAGGTGATTTTTGAAGAGATTTTGGAAGAGGTTTTGAGTGTGGTCGTTATAATACACAAGTTGTATTTTAACAGTGTTGTGAGGTCCTCTACCCCAACCCCAAAGGCTTCTCATACCCCTACCACAACCCCGAAGGAAGCCCCCGGTCCTCAAAGGCCCCCCAAGCTCTCAAAGGGCCACCGGCGCCCCCAAAGGCCCACCCAGACCCCCAAAGGCCCTCCCCGGGTCCCTCAAAGGCCCATCCAGCTCCCGAAGGACCCACGGGATCCCAAAGACCCTCCACCGGTCCCCAAATGTCCCCCCCCCCCTCAACTGGCCTCCCTGGGCCCCCACAGCCCTCCCCGCGGCCCCCCAGGCCCCCCCAAGCTCTCAAAGGGCCTCCGGAGCCCCCAAAGGCCCACCCAGACCCCCAAAGGCAATCCCCGGGCCACCCAAAGGCCCTCCCTGTGCCCCAAAGGCCCTCCCTGGGCTCCAAAGGTCCACCAGACCCCCAAAAGCCCTCCCTGTGCCACAAAGGCCATCCCCGGGCCCCCCAAAGCCCCAACGTGCTCCCAAAGGACCAACGGGGTCCCAAAGGCCCTCCACCGATCCCCAAATGTCCTCCAGGCCCCCAACTGCCCCCCCCCCAAACCTCCAAAGGCCCACAGGGCTCCCAAAAGACCACCGGGCTCCCAAGGGCCCTCCCCCGGTCCACAAAGGTCCCCCGGGCTCCCAAAAGACCACTCAATCCTCAAGGGCCTCCGGATCCCCAAACGCCCTCCCTGGGCCCCAAAGGTCCTCCCGCGGTCATCATAAATTCACAAAAAATCTGACACACACAAAAACAATTACACACACACACACAAAAACTTGAACCCACCCACGGATTATTTACCACACATGAATAAATAAAAAAACAATCAAACAAATACACACACACACACAAAAACTTACACACACACACAAACACAAAAACTTAAACAAGACACTGACCAAATAAAACAAGAAACAAAAGAAACGGCATACAAACACAAACACACACACACACACACACACACAAACTAACACAAACACACACACACACGCGAAAAAACACACACACACTAAAAAAATTAAGAAAAAGAAAATCATACACACACACACACACACACACACAAAAACTAAAAAACGAAAACAAAAAAACTCACACACACACACACACACACACACAAACTTACACACACACACACACACACACACACATACACAAAACATACACACACACACACACACGAAAACAAACACACACAAGCCAAAACTAACAAACACGAAAACTTACATGCACACAAAAACTTAAATTCTCACAAAAAATTACACACACACAAACACACACACAAAAAACATAAACAAACACAAAAACAAAAAAATACACACATACACGAAAAAAATTACACACACACAAAAACTTACACACACACACACACACAAAAACTTAAACAACAAAACAAAAAAAACTCACACACACAAACACAAAAAATAGCACACAAACACACACACAAAACTTACACACACACACACAAAAAACTTACACACACACACACACACACACGAAAAATAACACACACACGCCAAAACATACACACACAAAAAATAACGCACACACACACACAAAAAAAAAATAACACATTCACATGAAAAATTACATTCACACAAAAACTTACATGCCCACAAAAACATACACACACACACACACACACACACACACACACACACACAAAACTTACACACAAACACAAAAAAACACATTACCACAAACACAAAAACTTACACACACACAAAAACTTACACACACACACACAAAAACTTAAACAAGAAAAAAGAAAATAACACAAACTCTATCACACAAACAAAAACACAGACACACACACACATACACTCACAAAAAATACACACACACACACACACGAAAACAAAAACACACACGTCAAAACTAACACACACAAAAACTTACACATGGACACGAAAACTTACACACACACACACTAAAACTTACACACACACTCCAAAACTTACACACACACACACACACACACACAAAATAACACACACACACAAACTTACACACACACACACACACACACACACACAAAAAAACTTACACATGCACACGAAAACTTACAATCACACAAAAACTAACATTCACACAAAAACATACACACACACACACACACACAAAACTTACAAACACACACACACACACACGAAAACACACACACACACGCCAAAACTTACAAACACACACAAAAACTGACACACACACACATACACAAAAACTTACACATGAACACAAAAAAACTCACACACAAATTCACAAAAACTTACACACACACACACACACACGAAAACTTAAAAACACACACAAAAACTTACACACAAAAAAACAAACACACACACACACACAAACAAACACCCACAAACAAAAAAAAAAACAAACACACACACACACACACATACACACACACACACACACACAAACTTACACACACAAGCCAAAACTTACACACACAAAAACTTACACACACACACAAAAACTTACACACACACGCAAAAACTTACATGCACACAAAAACTTACAATCACACAAAAACTCACACACACACAAAAACTCAAACACACACACACAAAAAACTGAAATCCACACACAAAATCTAAGACACACAAAAACTTACACACACAAACAAATGCTTAGACATACAAAAACTTACACTCACACACAAAAAATTACACACACACTAAAAAACTTACCTTCACAAAAAAACTTACATTCACACAAAAACTAACACACTCTCAAACAAAATAACACACACACACAAAAACTTACACACACACACACAAAAACTTACGCACACACAAAAACTGACACAAACACAAACACACACACACACAAACTAACACATGCACAAGAAAACTCACAAGCACACAAAAACTAAGACACACACACACGAAAACTTACTCGCACACACGTCAAAACTTACACACACAAAAGCTTAGACACACAAAAACTTACACACACACACACACACACACAAAAACTTACACACACACGCCAAAACAAACAATAACACAAAAACTAACACAAACAAACACACACACACACATACACACACACACAAACAAAAAAATAACAAAAACAAAAACTTAAACACACACACACAAAAACACACACACTTACACACACACACACACAAAACTTACACACACACACAAAAGATTACACACACAAAAACTTACACGCACACACAAAAACAAACACACACACGCAAAAACTTACATGAACACAAAAACTTACATTCACACAAAAACTAACACACACACACAAAAAATTACACACACACACACACAAAACTAACACACACAAAAAAAATAACACACACACAAAAAATTACAAACACACAAACATACACACACACACATAAGATCTAACACAAGCACACAAAAAAAATAAAACAACACACAAAAGCTTAGACACACAAAAAATAACACAAACACACACAAAAACTTAGACCAACACGCAAAAACTTACATGAACACAAAAACTTACATGCACACAAAAACTAACACACACAAAAAAACTTAAAGACACTCACAAAAAACTTACACACACACACAAAAACTTACACAAACACACACGCATGAAGACTAACACACACACGCCAAAACTTACACACACACGCAAAAACTAACACACACACACACAAAAACTAACACACACACACACACACAAAAACTGACACATGCACACGAAAACTTACATGCACACAAAAACTTACATGCACACAAAAACTTACACACACACACACACACACACACACAAAAACTAACACACACACTCCAAAACTTACACACACACAAAAACTTACACACACACACAAACACACACACACAAAAACTAACAAAAGAACACACATATAAACACAAACACAAGCAAGAGTTATTAAACACACACGCAAAAACTTACACGCAAACAAACTAACACAATTACACGAAAAATAACACACACACACACACAAAAACTAAAACACACAAAACAAAACAAACACACACACAAACACAAACAAAAACTAAAACACACACAAAAAAACACACACACACACACACACACACACACACAAAAACTTACACAAGCACAAGAAAACATACAAGCACTAGAAAACTTACATGCACACAAAAACTTACACACACACACACACACACAAAAATAAAACAACAAACAAACAACAAACGACAAATCACACAAACACCCCAAAACAAACACAAACAAACAAAAACACACACACACACACCAACACAAAAACTGACACAGGATCACAAAAAAACTCACACGCACACTCACAAAAACATACACACACACACACACAAAACTTAAACACACAAACACAACAAAAAATAAACAAACACGAAAAAAATAAAAAAAAAAAAAAAAAACACAAACACACAAAAACACACACACACACTTACACACACACACAAAAACTTACACACACTAAAACTAACACACACACACACACAAAATTACACAAACACACAAAAAAATTATATCCAAAAGCAAAAGCTTATACACACAAAAACTTACACACACAAACAAAAACACACACACACACACGAAAAAAAAAAATTACTCACACACAAAAACTTACACACACACACAAACACAAAAACTTACACATGCACACGAAAACTTACATGCACACAAAAACTTACATTCACACAAAAACTTACACACACACACACACAAAACTCACACACACACTCACACGAAAACTTACACACACACACACAAACATACACACACACACACAAAAACTTACACATGAACACAACAAAAATTCACACACACACACACACAAAAACTTACAAACACACAATCACACACAAAAATTACACACACACTCACTAAAACTCACACACACACGCAAAAAATGACACAAACAAAAAATAACACACAGACACACACACAAACACACACACACAAACTAACACACACAAACACAAAAACTTACACATACACACACAAACACACACAAACTGACAAACACACACAAAAACTTACACCCACACACAAAAGCTTACAAACACAAAACTTAAACACACACACACAAACATACACCCACACAACCAAACAAAAAAGCACAAAAAAACAAACAAGCACACAAAAAATTAAACACACACACAAAAACTTACACAAACACACAAAAACTTACACACACACAAAAACTTACACACACACAAACACTTACACACACACAAACACAAAAAAAAAAAAAAACTGACACATTCACACTAAAACTTAAATGCACACAAAAACTTACACACACACACACACACATGAAAAATAATACACACACGTCAAAAATTACACACACAAAAGCTTAGACACACAAAAACTTACACACACACACACACAAAAACTTACTCACACACTCAAAAACTAACAGGCACACAAAAACTAACAATCACACAAAAATTTAAACACACAAACAATATCAGACACTCACAAAATATTACACACACAAAAACTTACACACACACACACACGAAAACTTACTCACACACACGAAAACTTACACACCCACACTCCAACACTTACACACACACACCAAAACTTACACATTTACCATATCACAGTTACATTGTCTTAATTTTTCAAATTTCATTTGAATTTCTGTCGTGAAATGCAAGAGTTGGAATATTTCAGTAGTGACTTGTTGTGCTTTACCTTCTCACAGTTACATTCTCTTGATTTTTCGAAGTTCATGAAATGCAAGAGTTGGAAAATTGGGGTCTTAGTCCACCAGCCCGAATGGTGGAAATCCACTAGCTCAGTATTGGGGTCCCACTCCACCAGCCTGAACGATGGAAATGCACTAGCTCAGAATTGGGGCTCCTAGTCCACCAGCCTGAATGTTGGAAATCCACTCGCTCTAGATTGGGGTCTCAGTCCACCAGCCCGAATGGTGGAAATACACTAGCTCACAATTGGGGTCCCACTCCACCAGCCTGAACGGTGGAAATTCACTAGCTCATAATTGGGGTCCTAGTCCACCAGCCCGAATGGTGGAAATCCACTAGCTCGATATTGGGGTCTCAGTCAACCAGCCCGAATGATGGAAATTCACTATCTCAGAATTAGGGTCTCAGTCAACCATCCTGACTGTTGGAAATCCACTCGCTCCATATTGGGGTCTCAGTCTACCAGTCTTAATGGTGTAAATTCACTGTTTAAGTTAGGTTAGGTTAACTTATCATGAGCGCTCATGATAAGTTAACCTAACCTTTTCCGGCGAGTATGGTTAGGTTAGGCTAGATTAAGTTAGGTTAGGTTAATTTAGGTTAGGTTAGCCCATGTACGCTTCACTTAGGTTAGCTTAGGTTAGGTGAGAGACAGGCAAAAAGTTAGGTGTATGATTAGGTTAGGTTAGGTTAGATTAAATTAGGTTAGGTTAAGTTAGGTTAGGCTAGGTTAGCCTACGTACGCGCGTACGTAGGCTAACCTAGCCTAACCTAACTTAACCTAACCTAATTTAATCTAACCTAACCTAACCTAATCATACACCTAACTTTTTGCCTGTCTCTCACCTAACTTAAGCTAACCTAAGTGAAGCGTACATGGGCTAACCTAACCTAAATTAACCTAACAGAACTTAATCTAGTCTAACCTAACCATACTCGCCGGAAAAGGTTAGGTTAAATAAAAATGAGAGCTAATGATACGATAAACTAACCTAACATAAAAAGTGAATTTCCACCATTCAGACTGGTGGACTGAGACCCCAAAAATGAGCTACTGGATTTCCACCATTCAGGCTGGTGGACTAAGACCCTAATTCTGAGCGAGTGAATTTCCACCATTCTGGCTGGTTGACTGAGACCCCAATTTAGAGCTAGGGGATTTACCCCATTCATTCTGGTTGACTATGTCCCCAATTCTGATCTAGTGAATTTCCACCTTTCAGGCTGGTTGAGTGTGACCCCAATACTGAGCTAGTGGTTTTCCATCATTCGGGCTGGTGGATTGAGACCCCAATCTCCAGCTAGTGGAATTCCACCATTCAGGCTGGTGGACTTGGACACCAATTCTGAGCTAGTGAATTTCCACCGTTCAGGCTGGTGGAGTGGGACCCCAATACTGAGCTAGTGGATTTCCACCATTCGGGCTGGTGGACTAAGACCCCAATTTTCCAACTCGTGCATTTCATGAACTGCGAAAAATCAAGAGAATGTAACTGTGAGAAGGTAAAGCACAACAAGTCACTACTGAAATATTCCAACTCTTGCATTTCACGACAGAAATTCAAATGAAATTTGAAAAATTAAGACAATGTAACTGTGATATGGTAAGTGTGTAAGTTTGTGTGTGTGTGTGTCAGTTTTGGCGTGTGTTTGTGTAAGTTTTCGTGTGTGTGCGTAAGTTTTAGTGTGTGTGTGTGTGTAAGTTTTTGTGTGTGTGTGTAAGTTTTTGTGAGTGTATGCAAGTTTTTGTGTGTGTAAGTTTTTGTGTGCTTGTAAGTTTTTGTGTGCTTGTATGTTTTTGCGTGTGTGTGTTAGTTTTTGTGTGTGTGTGTTTTTTAGTTTTTGTGTGTCTAAGCTTTTGCTTTTGTTTGTTTTTACGTGTGTGTTTATGTTTTCATGTGTGTGTGTGTGTGTGTGTATTTGTGTTTTCGATATTAATTGTCAGCTTTATTTTTTTAGTTTTTTTTTTTGTGTGTGTGTGTGTGTGTGTGTGTGTGTGTAAGTTTTTGTGTTTTTTTATTTTTTGTTTTTTGTTTGTATTTTTTTGTGAGTGTGTTTAATTTTTTGTGTGTGTGTAATTTTTTGTGTGCATGTATGTTTTTGTGTGATTGTAAGTTTTTGCGTGTGTGTGTAAGTTTTTGTGTGTGTGTGTCAGTTTTTTTTGTCTAAGATTTTGAGTGTGTGTATAAGTTTTTGTGTGTGTTTGTAAGATTTTGTGTGTTTGTGCGTGTGCGTGTAAGTTTTTGTGTATGTGTGTGTAAGTTTGTGTGTGTGTGTGTGTGTGTATGTGTGTAAGTTTTGGCGTGTGTGTGTGAGTTTTCGTGCGTTTGTGTTTAAGTTTTGTGTTTGAATTTTTGTTTGTCAGTTTGTGTGTGTGTGTGTGTGTGTATTTTTGTTGTTTTCATGTGTTAGTTTGTGTGTGTGTGTGTGTGATGTGTGTGTGTGTGTGTAAGTTTTCGTGTGTGTGTGTGTGTGAGTTTTGTGTGTGTGTGCGTGTTTAAGTTTTTGTGTGCATTTAAGTTTTTGTGTGCATGTAAGTTTTAGTTTGAATGTGTATGTTTTTGTGTGTGTGTGTGTGTGTGTAATTTTTTGTGTGTGCGTAAGTGTTTGGTTTGTGTGTTTGTGTAAGTTTTTGTGTGTCTAAGCTTTTGCGTGTGGATTTTAGTTTTTTGTGTGTTTGTGTTAGTTTGTGTGTGTGTGTGTGTAAGTTTTTTTTGTGTGTGTGTGTGTGTGTATTTTTGTGTGTGTGTGTGTGTGTGTGTCTAATTTTTTGTGTGTGTATGTTCTGGCATGTGTGTTTATTTTTGCGTGTGTGTGTTTTTTTAAGTTTTGTGTGTGTGTGTGTGTGTGTGTGTGTAAGTTTTTGTGCATGTGTGTGTGAGTTTTTTTTGTGTTCATGTGTAAGTTTTTGTGTAGGTGTGTGTGTGTAAGTTTTTGTGTGTGTGTGTGTTTGTTTTGGAGTGTGTATTTGAGTGTTATTGTGTGTGTGTGTGTGTTTGTAAGTTTTGTGTGTGTGTGTGTTTGTAAGTTTTTTTGTTAATGTAATTTTTTGTGTGAATTTTAGTTTTCGTGTGCATGTGTTAGTTTTTGTGTGTGTGTGTGTGTGTGTGTGTAAGTTTGTGTGTGTGTGTTATTTTGTGTGTGTGGGTGTGTGTGTTAGTTTTGACGTGTGTGTGTTAGTTTTCGTGTGTGTGTGTGTGTGTTAGTTTTTGTGTGCTTGTGTAAGTTTTTGTGTGTGTTAGTTTTTGCGTGTGTGTGTAAGTTTTCGTGCGTGTGTGTGTGTGTTTTTTTGTGTTCATGTGTAAGTTTTTGTGTGTGTGTGTGTTTGTGTGTGTGTGTAAGTTTTTTTGTGTTTGTCTTTTTTTTCGTGTGTGTGTAAGTTTGTTTGTGTGTGTGTGTGTGTGTGTGTGTGTAATTTTTTGTGTGCATGTAAGTTTTTGTGTGCATGTAAGTTTCGTGTGCATGTGTAAGTTTTTGTGTGTGTGTGTGTGTGTGTAAGTTTGTGTGTGTGTGTGTGTGTAAGATTTGGCGTGTGTGTGTAAGTTTTGGAGTGTGTGTGTAAGTTTTCATGAGTGTGTGTAAGTTTTTGTGTGTGTGTGTAAGTTTTTGTGCGTGTGTGTAAGTTTTTGTGTGTGTGTAAGTTTTTGTGTGAATGTAAGTTTTTTTGTGTATGTAAGTTTTTGCGTGTTTGTCTAAGTTTTTGTGTGTGTGTGTATACTTTTTTGTGTGTCTAAGCTTTTGTGTGTGGATGTTATTTTTTTGTGTTCTTGTGTTAGTTTTTGTGTGTGTGTGTGTGTGTAAGTTTTTGTGTGTGTTTTAGTTTTTGTGTGTGTGTTAGTTTTGTGTGTGTGTGTTTGTTTAAGTTTTTGTGTGTGTGTGTATGTTTTTGTGCGTTTGTGTTAGTTTTTGTGTGAATGTAAGTTTTTGCGTGTGGGTGTAAGTTTTTGTGTGTCTCAGCTTTTGTGTGTGTGTGTTAGTTTTGTGTGTGTGTGTATGTAATTTTGTGTGTGTTTGTGTGTGTGTGTGTGTAAGTTTTTGTTTGTGTAAGTTTTGTGTGTGTGTGTGTGTGTTTTATTTTTTTTGTTTATGTGTTTTTGTTAGTTTTTGTGTTCTTTTAATTTTTTTATTGTGTGTGTTATTTTGTTTGTGTGTGTGTGTGTGTGTGTTAGTTTGTGTGTGTCTAAGATTGTTTGTGTGTAAGTTTTTAAGTGTGTGTGAGTTAGTTTTAGTGTGTGTGTGTGTAAGTTTTTGTGTACATGTGAGTTTTCGTGTGCTTGTGTTAGTTTGTGTGTGTGTGTGTGTGTGTGTAAGTTTTTGTGTGTGAGTTAGTTTTTGTGTGTGTGTGTGTAAGTTTGTGTGTGTTTGTGTTATTTTTTGTGCGTGTGTGTAAGTTTTTTTGCGAATGTAATTTTTTGTGTGCATGTAAGTTTTTGCGTGTGGGTGTAAGTTTTTGTGTGTGAGTGTTAGTTTTTGTGTGTCTAAGACTTTGGGTGTGTGTGTAAGTTTTTGTGTGCCTAAGCTTTTGAGTTTTGATGTAATTTTTGTTTTTGTGTGTGTGTTATTTTTTGTGTGTGTGTGTAATTGTTATTTTGCATGTTAGTTTTTGTGTGCATGTTATTTTATTCTATCTTGTGGTAGTTTTTGTGTGTGTGTGTATTAAGGTTTGTGTGTTTTTTTGGTGGTGTGTGTGTAAGTTTGTGTTATTGTGTGTTTGTGTGTTTTAGTTTTTGTGTGTGTGTGTGTGTGTGTGTGTAAGTTTGTGTTTTTGCTTTTGTTTTTGATTGTCTATTTTTTTGTGTGTGTAATACTGTTAGTGTGTGTTTATTTTATCGTGTGTGTGTGTAAATTTTTTTGCATGTGTGTGTGAGTTTTTTGTGTTCATGTGTAAGTTTTTGTGTATGTGTGTGTGTTTAAGTTTTTGTGTGTGTGTGTTAGTTTTTGTGTTTGTGTGTTATTTTTAGTTTTTGTGTGTGTTTTTTTTTTTTGTTTGTGTGTGTGTGTGTTAGTTTTTGTTTGCATGTAAGTTTTTTTGTGCATGTAAGTTTTAGTGTGCATGTGTAAGTTTTTTTTTGTGTGTGTGTGTGTGTGTGTGTGTTATTTTGTGTGTTTGTTTTTGTTTGTGTGTGTGTGTGTGTGTGTGTGTTAGTTTTGGCGTGTGTGTGTAAGTTTTCGTGTGTGTGTGTGTAAGTTTTCGTGTGCATGTGTTATTTTTTGTGTGTGTTAGTTTTGTCGTGTGTGTGTAAGTTTTATTGTGTGTGTGTGTGTGTAAGTTTTGTGAGTGTGTGTGTGTGTGTGTGTGTGTAAGTTTTTGTGCGTGTGTGTGTGAGTTTTTTGTATTCATATGTAAGTTTGTGTGTGTGTGTGTGTAAGTTTTTGTGTGTGTGTGTAAGTTTTGGCGTGTATGTGTGAGTTTTTGTGTGTTTGTGTGTGTAAGTTTTGTGTGTGTGTGTGTGTGTGTGTGTGTGTGTATGGTTGTGTTTTGTTGTTAGTTTTTGTGTGCATGTATGTTTTCGTGTGCATTTGTTTGTTTTTGTGTGTGTGTGTGTGTGTGTGTAAGTTTGTGTGTTTGTAATTTTTGGAGTGTTTGTGTTATTTTTAGTGTGTGTGTGTGTGTGTAAGTTTTGTGTGTGTGTGTGTGTGTGCTAGTTTTTGTGTGCGTGTGTGTGTGTTTTTTTGTGTTCATGTGTAAGTTTGTGTTTTTGTGTGTGTTTGTGTGTGTATGTTGTTGTGTGTGTGTAAGTTTTTGAGTGTGTGTGTTTCAGTTTGTGTGTGTTTGTTTTTTTTAGTTTTGTGTGTGTGTGTGTGTGTGTGTGTGTAAGTTTTTGTGTGCATGTTATTTTTTGTTTGAATGTAAGTTTTAGTGTGTTTATGTTTTGGACTGTGTGTGTAAGTTTTCGTGTGTGTGTGTGTGTGTAAGTTTTGTGTATGTGTGTGTGTGTGTGTGTGTGTGTGTATGTTTGTGTGTGTGTGTGTGTGTGTGTGTGAGTTTTTTTGTGTTCATTTGTTAGTTTTTGTGTGTGTGTGTGTGTGTGTAATTTTTGTGTGTGTGTAATTTTTTTAGTGTATGTGTGAGTTTTAGTGTGTGTGTGTGTGTGTGTTTAATTTTTGTGTGTGTGTGTGTGTGTGTGTAAGTTTTTGTGTGCATGTAAGTTTTTGTCTGCTTGTAAGTTTTCGTGTGCATGTGTTAGTTTGTGTGTTTGTGTGTGCTTTTAAGTTTTTGTGTGTGTGTGTGTTAGTTTTTGCGTGTGTGTGTTAGTTTTCATGTGTGTGTAAGTTTTCGTGTGTGTGTGAGTTTTTGTGTGTGTGTGTAAGTTTTTGTGTGTGTGTAAGTTTTTGTGTGCATGTATGGTGACCGCGGGAGGACCTTTGCGGCCCAGGGAGGGCGTTTTGGGATCCGGAGGCCCTTGAGGCGTGAGGGGTCTTTTGGGAGCCCGGGGGACCTGTGTGGACCGGGGGGAGGGATATTGGGAGTCCGGTGGTCGGTTGGAAGCCCGGTGGGCCATTGGAGGTCTGGGGGGGGGGGGGGCCGTTGGGGGCCTGGAGGACATTTGGGGATCGGTGGAGGGCCTTTGGGACCCCGTTGGTCCTTTGGGAGCTCGATGGGGCTTTGGGGGGCCCGGGGATGGCCTTTGTGGCACAGGGAGGGCGTTTGGGGGTCGTGTGGACCTTTGGAGACCGAGGGAGGGCCTTTGGGGCACAGGGAGGGCCTTTGGGTGGCCCGGGGATTGCCTTTGGGGGTCTGGGTGGGCCTTTGGGGGCTCCGGTGGCCCTTTGAGACCTTGGGGGGCCTTTGGGGAGCCGGGGGCGGGCCTTGGGGGGCCAGGGAGGGCTGGGGGAGCCCAGGGACGGCGTGGGGAGCCCAGGTCGGGCTGGTGTGGGCCTGGGAGACATTTGGGGACCGGTGGTGGGCCTTTGGGATCCCGTTGGTCCTTTGGGAGCTCGATGGGCCTTTGGGGGACCCGGGGATGGCCTTTGGGGGTCTGGGTGGGCCTTTGGGGGCGCCGGTGGCCCTTTGAGAGCTTGGGGGGCCTTTGAGGACCGGGGGCTTCCTTCGGGGTTGGGGTGGGGTATGAGAAGCCTTTGGGGTTGGGGTAGAGGACCTCACAACACTGTTAAAATACAACTTGTGTATTATAACGACCACACTCAAAACCTCTTCCAAAATCTCTTCAAAAATCATCTCTTAAAATGTCTCTAGCTGTTTCGCCGAAATAGTTCCATAAAATAGCTAAAACGGTTTCACCGAAATTAACCCTAAACGGAATTTCGGCATGTTCCTTTTGTTTGGCATCTCTGCGCCAATGCATTTCAAATTATTTGGAAACCTTTTCGCGCGCTAAGATCAATACGTCTGCTCGGAAACGATTCTCTTGTTAGAAACAACAAATTAATTCCCCTTTCGTGAATCAATTCTCTTTAGAACAACAAATTAATTCCCCTTTCGTGTCAATCAATCAATCATGACATCATGTGTGATTTAACTGTTTCTCCTAGACAATTCTCTTTGGAAATGCAAAAACATTAATTAACTTGACGTCATCTGTCAGACATTAATTAACTGTTTCCCGGGAACTCGTAACATTTGGCTTGGAAACAACAATAACAAATACTGTTCCCGGAAACTCGTAACATCTGGCTTGAACAACAACAAGAAGGAAGTGTCAAAGTTCCTGTTTTTCCATTATCACTGACAAAATCCATAAAACCATAAAATAGTCAACACACATAACCATCCATAAAACCATCCATAAATGTGACAAAATTCCTGTTTTTTCATTCTCACTGACAAAGTCCATAAAACCATCCATAAATGTGGCAAAATTCCTGTTTTTCAAATTCTCACTGACAAAGTCCATAAACCACGTGGCTCTATGCCCATATATGGTGTGGTGATCGGAGTTATAGGTGGCAGCAGGGGTGAGCGATCGGAGTATAAGATAGCTCTCTACTTGTAAGTTATGACCTCGGGGCATTTAAGGTTTTTATAGAAGGTTTTGCTGTAGAAACTTCAAAAAGGGCTTATTTAATTGGAAGTTTAATCGGCTACTGCCCTTTTCAATAGTCGAAAGTGGTTGGAGGGCAACTAACCCTCCTCTCACGCCCACCTTTTCCCCAAACACATTCAATCAAAATTTTTAGATAGCTATTTTGCTCAGAGTAGTTGATTTCGAGATAAAAATATGTTTTTAAGGAGGACACTCCCCTACAACCCTCAGGGGAAGGGTTTTAAGTTATGTCTTGGGGATATATAAGGTTTTTATTGAAATCGTTGTCATAGAAACTTCAAAAAAGGCTCATTCGATTGGAAATTCAAAGGAATAGTCCCGTTTTTAATATTCGAAAGTGATTGGAGGGCAACTAGCCCCCATCCACGCCCATCACTCCCCCATACACATCCAATCAAAATTTTGAGATAGCCATTTTGTTCAGCGTAGTTGATTTCCAGATAGAAAATATGTTTTTGAGGAGGGCACTCCCCCAAAATTCTTAGGGCAAGGGCTTTAATTTATGCCCTGGGGGAATATAAGTTTTTATAGAAGACATTGTCTTAAAAACTTCAAAATGGGCTAAGTTGTTTGGGAATTCAAATGGCTAGTGCCCTTCTTAATAGTCGAAAGGGATTGGAGGGCAACTAGTCTTCCCCACGCCCATCATTCCCCCAAACACATCCAATCAAAATTTTTAGATAGCCATTTTATTAAACGTAGTTTTAAGTTCTGAAAATTAGGTCTTTTAAGGTGACAACTGCCCCACAGCTCTCAGGGTGAGGGTTGTAAGTTTTGCCCTGGCGGCATATAAAGCTTTGTATAGTATAGGTATATAATTAATTTAAATTGCTAGTCCTCTTTTTAGTAGTCGAAAGTTATTTTAAGGCAACTGACCCCCCTTCGACGCCCACCACTTCCCCAAACACATCCAATCCAAATTTTGATATAGCCATTTCGTTCAACATTGTTGAAAGTTCTGGAAATTATATGTTTGAGCAGGACACTCCCCTCAAAGTGTTCAGGGGCAAGGATTATAAGCTATGCCCTGGGGGCATATATGGTTTATATGGAAGGAATGCTCGTATAAACTTCAGAGAGGACTCATTTAATTGAAAATTGAAAGTTGTAGTTCCTTTTTTAAGTGTTAAGAGATATTGGAGGGTAGGCAGCTTGCCCACCCCCCTCCCCAACGCCATTTTCCCAAATGCATCCAAAAAAAAATTTAAGATGGCTATTTTGTTAAAAAATACTTCAAAGATCATATAACAAAACTTACGGTATCGACTAAAGTTATGAACTGCAAAAGTATTTATGATATCTAAGCAATAATTATAATCTTTTAGTTTGAACTAGAAAGAAATCTGAAAATTTCAAAACTAGTTTTATTTTTTGTTAGGGTTTTTTTACCAGTAAGAATTAATAAACAATTTTTATGCGCGCTTATTTTTTGACAATCAAACAGTTCGTGGTAATGAACTATATAGTAAGAGCGAGTCATCTCAATAGTAACTGAAACTCTAAAAAACAGAGTTTTAATATCAACAGATTCATCATAAGAATCAGATTATTATGCTGATTTTGAATATATACGTTCAATCAAGTTTACACAAATCAATCAAAAGTTACGAGCATGAGAAAATTTGCCTTACTTTCACAAAAGGGAAAAACACCCCTTACAAGTCATGGAATTAGTGAAAATCACACCATCCGATTCAGCATATCAGAGAACCTTATTGTAGAGGGTTCAAGCTTCTATCTGCAAAAATGTGGAATTTTGCATTTTTACTTTAAAAGACGATTTTTGGAATAATAAACCATTGCATACATTGGACTTAGTTAGCTACTTGATTATTTGAGGTTCATCTCTTACTATTTAAAAGAAGAAAAAGCCTTTGGATTTTTCCTGTTTGTAATATAGTTTATTTTGTTAACTATAAAAACCCTTCTCTATGCTGGTCATTTCTCTTTTACAACAAATTTGAACATTCATTCCTAAATATTTCTCCAGAGACGGCTTAATCCATCAGATAATCATGGTTGCAGCTCTAGCTGCAAACTAGTATAGAATCAAATCAAAATAACAAATACACTATTAGACCCGCCTTGTCCAAAACCTCTATATAGAAAACTAACCGTCCCTTGGCTTGAATAACAAGAAAAATATATTGGCTTGAAAACCCAGAAAATTGGCTGTACCCACGATATTCTCCACATACGACATCTTTTTTTCTTTTAGTTTGATTTTCCTCCTCAGCTAGCTGGGCACTGGAAAATCGTAAAGAGCTATATAATGGCTCATTTTAAAGGAAATAGCTACAGCTAGTCTGTTTTATATTCAAACATAAAATATTTTTTAAAGTAGAATCAGTTTTTTTTCAAAAGGCATCATTTCTAATGTATTTTCATACTGCAGTCTTTTCAAAGATATTTGATTTTTGAATTGTAATAAAGAACGAACTATAGCCTATAGTAATTGAACTACAAACCACATCCTTTGAAATGAGCCATTATACAGCTCTCTATAACTTTCCAGTGCCCAGCTAGCTAAGGAGTCAAATCAAGCGGAAAGAAAAAAAGATTGCATTTGTGGAGAATATCGTGATTAAAGTTAATTTTCTTCATTTTCAAGCCAACCTAATTTCCTTGTTATTCAAACCAAGGGACGGTAAGTTTGCTGTATAGTAGTTTTGGACAAGGCGGCGGTTCTAATAGCATATACTTTTTGTTTTTATCTGAATCATTTTTCATGAGCTATGGGTTACTTTAGTTTTTACTATGGGGCGTGATCGTCTCTTACTATATTGCTAGCCACCACTGCAACCCAGATTATATAAAAAAAACTAATTGACAAAAACCATTTACAATGAACTATATTGGTCTTTTAGCAAGGGTCCTCACACACTTGCTCTGATGAAACAGATTGTGTAGAACTAGGGTAATGGAAATGTGTTTATGATGAGAGCAAAAAGTAAACAGGTGTAGCCTTTCCTGTTAGAACTCTTCAATGGATTCAGTCATCAATAATCAGCCTTGAGTTTGGCTCAATAGTACTGAAAACGTCTAGTCCTCGCATGAATTTTATTGGCATAGATGTAGCAGTGGCAATAGCTTTTATTTGGTCATAGGACTCTAGCCAATTACAATAGCAATAGTAAATTTTCTTTGGTTTTTCCAAAAACATTTTGTTACAATTTTTAAGTACTTTAGCTAAAAGTCTCGTTTTCCTCGACATTGACGGACCATAGAGCAACGATCTGAATGGTGTTTTAAATTGATCGAACTGCTGTTGACAGCAGTTGGACTACAACTAACTGTAAACCTTACTTGTTGGATGAATAAATACTTGATTGTCAGCATATCAGATAACCTTATTGTAGAGGTTTCAAGCTTATATCTGCAAAAATGTGGAATTTTGCATTTTTACTTTAAAAGACGATCTTTGGAATAATAAACCATTGCATACATTGGACTTAGTTAGCTACTTGATTATTTTAGGTTCATCTCTTACTATTTCAAAGAAGAAAAAATCTATAGATTTTTCCTGTTTGAAATATGGTTCATTTTGTTAACTATGAAAACCCTTTGAAAACCCTTCTCTATGCTGGTCATTTCTCTTTTACACCAAATTTGAACATTCATTCCTAAATATTTCTCCAGAGACGGCTTAATCCATCAGATAATCGTGGTTGCAGCTCTAGCTGCAAACTAGTATAGAATCAAATCAAAATAACAAATACACTATGAGACCCGCCTTGTCCAAAACCTCTATATAGAAAACTAACCGTTCCTTGGCTTGAATAACAAGAAAAATATATTGGCTTGAAAACCCAGAAAATTGGCTGTACCCACGATATTCTCCACATACGACATCTTTTTTTCTTTTAGTTTGATTTTCTTCCTCAGCTAGCTGGGCACTGGAAAATCGTAGAGAGCTATATAATGGCTCATTTTAAAGGAAATAGCTACAGCTAGTCAGTTTTATAATCAAACATAGAATATTTTTTAAAGTAGAATCAATTTTTTTTCAAAAGGCATCATTTCTAATGTATTTTCATACTGCAGTCTTTTCAAAGATATTTGATTTCCGGGTTGCAGCGGTAGCTAGCAACCTAGTAAGAGACGATCACCTCCAACGTTAAGAAATATAAAACCCCCCAACTCCTAAAAAAGAGTCAGATCAAAACAAAAAGTACACCATTAGAACCGCCTCGTCCGAATCCTCTATAAAGGAAACTTACCGCCCTTTGGCTTGAAAATCAAGAAAATTGACTTTTACCACGTTATTCTCCACAAACGGGATATTTCTTTCTTTCCGCTTTTTCTTCCTGATCAGCTAGCTGGGCACTGGAAAATCATAGAGAGCTGTATAATAGCTCATTTTAAAGGAAATTGCAACATCTAGTCACTTTTGTAATTAAAAATAAAATATTTTTTAAAGTAGAATCAATTTTGTCAAAAAAATTGCATTTTTGATGTATTTTCATGCTGCAGTCTTTTCAAAGATATTTGAATTTTGAAGCAATCAAACAGTTCCTGGTAATGAACTCTATAATAATAATAGCTACTTGTATCAATAGTAACCGAAACTCCTGGAACCAAAATTTTCTTTTCTGGCTTAATCGCTAAAATTATTATGTAAACTGCAAAAATATTTATGATACCTAATCAGTAATAGTAAGTTCTTAATTTAAACAACAAAAATAAATGAAAATTTTATAATTAGTTTTACTTTTTGTCTCCTGGAAGAAAAATTTTTTCATCTCAGTTCAAAGTTATTATTGTATCCTGGAACCAAACTTTTTTTGGTTTGTAACCCGTAAGCCATGTTATTGTCTTATAATTCCAATTATTTTAGTTTTCAGTCCAGAATCGCTAAACTCAATATGTAAACTGCAAAAATATTTATGGTGTCTAACCAATAATACTAATTTTGTAATTCAAACAAGATAAATACCTGAAAATTTAAAAATTAGTTTTTTTTATGCTAGGTTTTAGATACTCGACACGGGGTATTGTGTACTTAATAATTTTAAACCTTGAGAAAATATGGTCTCACGCGAGTGGAAAAAAAGAAAGAAAAACCAAAAACAATATCAAAATAGAGCAATCCAAATTTCTACTAGTAAAAAACTTTACTACACGAAAAATAAAGCTAACATCCTGAAATATCAGAAAAGTTTATTTAAAAGAGATAAAAATGCCACCGAACGCAATAAAGCTCGAGCACGTGTAAGGATTGCTACTAAGATGTCTTGTGATCCAGGATTTAAGAAAATGAAATATGACAGAGCAAAACAGAGGTATCTTACGGATCAGGGGTACCGAGAAGGGAAAATTGAGACAGCCAAACAAAAGAGCAAGGAACGGTATGATAACGATATAGATTACCGAAACAAACATAAGAAAAAAGTTGCTACCAGAATAATGGGTAGATACTGGGGTGACAAAAGCTATAATGAAAAAATTAAATTCTCTGCGAGGTTGTACCTAAGAACGCATAAGGACAAATGGAAAAATTACATTCAGAAATACAAGAAGATCGCAAAAATGCAGGCTGATCTTTGTAAATTGAGAAAAATTTTACGCATGTTTTATCGGGATCACGAAAAGTATTCAAAATTACAGATTAAAATTCTCTTTGAAAGAGCGGATGCTGTTGAAAAGTCGGCTAGAAATGCTTTGGCAAAGCTTCATAGCAATATCAAAAAGAAATGTTGTAAGTTTAACGAAAAGCTTCCAAGGTATGGATTGGCAACTGCGGAACAGTTTATAGATGCAATGGAAAATGTTCGACAACACAGTGAATATACGGAGGCGTACTTCTTAGAAAATTCGTATATTAATTTTGGAAGGAGCAATTGCAGTTTGTGTAGCAGCAATAAAAATATATATACAAGCATACCTATCAACAGCGAAGGAAAAGCAATGTTTTTCAATTATGGCGAAAACGAGCCTGTTAGGGTTATTAGTAAATGTGTTTGTAAGACTAATGATTTAGAACAAATTCCTGCAACACCGACTCAAGAAAAAAGCATTTCTAACTGTGTTTTAAACAGTCCTTTTAGTTCTACTGAATATTTGGCAAAAAATTCTCTGTGTAGTAGAACAAACTGTCCTGAAAAGTACGAGACAACTATTGAAAAATGCTCTAAAACTAGATCTGACAAGGAAATTATGATGGCTGAAGTCACCTATAACAATCTGAGTAAACATTCAAAACCAAAAATTGGGCAGCAGGTTACTTGGCAATGTCACCCTGATATCTGCAAGCTCTATCCGACGGATATTGAATTATGTCAAATTCTTTTTGATATCCTTGAAAATAATATAGCTTTAAAATTTTCAACTGACAAAGTGGTTAATTTCTACCTTGGCGGCTTGGATTATTGTGAAATCAATTACAGGGACACAAGAAAGCATGGGCATTCGTTATACTGTAGCCCAAATGAGGGATGTCAGAGCTATTTGCGTTCTCTAAGGGCACTAGCTCCACATTTTCCTGTCTTGAACTGTTTGATTAATAGCGTATATAAGGCAGTATCAAAATGTAAGATTATACAACATATTAATCTACTAAAAGTCGAGGGCTAGTACAAGGAACTAAGTCATTATATAGAAGAAGTGTCAAGTAGACTCTGTCGTAATAATAGTCAAGACTTCATTTACGGTGATAGCAATATTAGAGATTCTGTGGATGAAAATACAATAATAAAATTATTTGGTGAGAGCCTTGATAAGGTAGCTAACATCAGGGATGTATACCCCACAATGCATTGTGACAGTTGTGAGCAGATAAAGACAAAATACCAATTGAAGAGTCTAAGATCCCTTTCGAATAAGAAAGGTTTAGATGTAACAATGGCCACGATTTTAGAACACCTACAACAGGACATACCCAAATATGACAGAGAACAACTAATTCAATGTACAGGTTGGAAAGAGGATGTCATAGATTCATTCTTTGTCTGTGATTACTGTGCTGGAAAAATGTTGAAAAGTCAGGAGAATGTCCGATCAGTATTAAATAACCTTCATATAGACTGTACACCGGAATGTATAAAGTGTTTAAATAATTTTGAAATGGCAATGATTCAATTTGTAATGCCTTGTCTTACGATCGTCAGATTAGGGCAAGTAACTGCATTGAAGAGACCTAGAACAGAACTTGTTGATGCTCTTAAGGGGAGAATAGTATACCTACCTGTTGATGTGCAAGCCAATGCAGATATTCAGCCTGAAAAACTTCTTAACATTGATAGTTTTGTAGTCATTGTCAATGGTCAGCCTACTTACAACAAGAATGTTTGGACTGCACTAATAGATCTGAGAAAAGTCCATGAAGCACTGTTGTGATTAAGAGAGAACAACAGTCTCTATAAACAATACATGCATACACCCTAGAAGATTTAAATAAAATACTTGAAGCACGTCTTGCTGAAAAAGTGGTTGGTGTTGATAATTTACCTGAAATACCGGAAGCTGCAATCCTTCAGAAACTGACAGAAAGCGCAAAATCTACATTGGTTGAACCTTTTTCTGTCCAGCCTCTCAATTCAGCGGTTCCAAAAGACTTCATTGAAGATTTTAAGCAGATGAAAGATCTTGGTACTGACCAATTTCAAATCAAGAAACTAAAAGGTGAGAGGGAAGACTTATTTCAGGAAGAACTTGATCTAAAAGTGTTTCCAAACCTTTTCCGGACAGGCAAATATAGCTTGCGTGACAAGGCAAGACCATTTTGGATTAGGAATGCAGAATATTTTAAATAAAGGCTTCTTAGCAGACATACTAAGTTTCGTCTTGAAAAACAGTTTCTTTTTCACAGCTTCCAATTGCAAGAATTCTCTTACATGTGTAATAGCGTCGGTCATATGTTGCGGACTGTGAAACCAAATCAAACTGCTTGCCAATTTATAGACAGGCTTCAATCCCGTGATGGAGAGATGGAAGCGACTTTGTTTTCTGTTCAATCAAAAATCAGAGGATCTCAGCAGTATTTTCAATCTCTTTCCTATAAAGTAAAGTCAATGATTGAGCAATTGGGTCCACCGACTTTGCTTCTGACAGTTTCATGTGCTGAGTGGTAGTCTCCTGAATTTATTGACTATTTACGGACTGTCCATAAGAACTTACCTGGTGTGGCAAAAATGACCCCAGCAGAGTTGACGTGTCTAGATCCAATTGCTGTTTCCATGTACTTTGACAAAAAATGGACACCTATATTTAATGAGCTAATTTGTTCAAAGACAAATGCTTTGTTTGGTAAAATTAAGGATCATTTCTGGCGTATCGAGTATCAGAAACGAGGTGCGCCTCATGTACACTGTGTGTTGTGGATTGAAGATGCTCCTATTATTGGGAAATCAGCAGCGTCTGAAGTGATTCAGTATATCAATAGTATTATAACTTGTGAAATACCAAACAGATTGACTAGTCCAACTCTTCACAAACTGGTCAAAGACCATCAAGTGCACCGCTGTAATACATACTGTCAAAGAAAATATAAGAGAAAATTGTAATAAAGAACGAACTATAGCCTATAGTAATTGAACTACAAACCACATCCTTTGAAATGAGCCATTATACAGCTCTCTATAACTTTCCAGTGCCCAGCTAGTTGAGGAGTCAAATCAAGCGGAAAGAAAAAAAGATTGCATTTGTGGGGAATATCGTGATTAAAGTTAATTTTCTTCATTTTCAAGCCAACCTAATTTCCTTGTTATTCAAACCAAGGGACGGTAAGTTTACTGTATAGAGGTTTTGAACAAGGTGGGGGTTCTAATAGTATATACTTTTTGTTTTTATCTGAATAATTTTTCATGAGCTATGGGTTACTTTAGTTTTTACTATGGGGCGTGATCGTCTCTTACTATATCTTATAAATCACTGTGAATATATGGAGGCATAATTGTCCTTTACTTAGTTTCAGCTGAAATCCGATGATTGAGCCTTTATGTAATTACATTTCTCAACATTATACGTGATCGTCTCTTACTAGGTTGCTAGCTACCGCTGCAACCCGGATATTCCCATAGTTTTGTGAGACAGCGCGGCCGAGTGGTTTAATGTGCAGGTGTTAGCCGGTTTGAATCCCACCGCTGACACTGTTTTAGACCAAAGCAAACAAATTACTTGTTTGAGTCAGAAATTATAATCTTATTTTATTTAATATGGGCTGAAGTTCGTTCTTTACTGTAATTCTTTATTATAATCAAGCCAATATATTTTCTTTGTTATTCAAGCCAAAGAGTGATAAGTTTCCTTAATAGGGGTTTTGGACAAGGTGGTTCTAATAGTGTAATTTTTGTTTTGATCTGACTCTTTTCTCAGGAGTTAGGGGTTTTTATATTTCTTAACATTGGACGTGATCGTCTCTTACTAGGTTGCTAGCTACCGCTGCTACCCGGATCATACCGTTCCTTGCTCTTTTGTTTGGCTGTCTCAATTTTCCCTTTTCGATACCCCTGATCCGTAAGATACCTCTGTTTTGCTCTGTCATATTTCATTTTCTTAAATCCTGGATCACAAGACATCTTAGTAGCAATCCTTACACGTGCTCGAGCTTTATTGCGTTCGGTGGCATTTTTATCTCTTTTAAATAAACTTTTCTTATATTTCAGGATGTTAGCTTTATTTTTTGTGTAGCAAAATTTTCTATTAGTAGAAATTTGGATCGCTCTATTTTGTTATTTTTTTTGGTTATTCTTTCTTTTTTTCCTTTCAAGCGAGACCATATTTTTTCAAGGTTTAAAATTATTAAGTACACAATACCCCGTGTCGAGTAGCTAAAACCTAGCATAAAACAAAACTGGTTTTAAAATTTTCAGGTATTTATCTTGTTTGAATTAAAAAATTAGTATTATTGGTTAGACACCATAAATATTTTTGCAGTTTACATAATAAGTTTAGCGATTCTGAACTGAAAACTAAAATAATTGGAATTATAAGACTATAATATGGCGATACGTACTTTACGGGTTACAAACCAAAAAAAGTTTAGTTCCAGGATACAATAATAACTTTGAACTGAGATGAAAAAAATTTTGGTTCCAGGAGACAAACAGTAAAACTAATTTTAAAATTTTCATGTATTTTTGTAGTTTAAATTAAAAAAAATACAATTACTGATTAGGCATCATGAATATTTTTACAGTTTACATAATAACTTTAGTGATTAAGCCAAAAAAAGAAAATTTTGGTTCCAGGAGTTTCGGTTGCTATTGAGTCAAGTAGATATTATTACTATAGAGTTCATTACCATGAACTGTTTGATTGCTTCAAAATGCAAATATCTTTGAAAAGACTGCAGTATGAAATACATCAAAAATGCAATTTTTTTGAAAAAATTGAGTCTACTTTAAAAAGTATTTTATTTTTAATTACAAAAGGCACTAGATGTAGCAATTTCCTTTCAAATGAGCTATTATACAGCTCCCTATGATTTTCCAGTGCCCAGCTAGCTGAGGAGAAAGAAAAAGCGGAAAGAAAAAAATATCCCGTTTGTGGAGAATAACGTGGTTTTGATCTGACTCTGTTTTTAGGAGTTAGGGGTTTTTATATTTCTTAACATTGGACGTGATCGTCTCTTACTAGGTTGCTAGCTACCGCTGCAACCCGGAAAAGTCTAATGTATGCAATGGTTTGCTATTCAAATGATCCTTTTTTTAATGTAAATTGATTTCATAATAATCCAAGCCGCCAAGGTAGAAATTAACCACTTTGTCAGTTGAATATTTCTATGCTATATTATGTTCAAGGATATCAAAAAGAATTTGACATAATTCAATATCCGTCGGATAGAGCTTGCAGATATCAGGGTGACATTGCCAAGTAACCTGCTACCCAATTTTTGGTTTTGAATGTTTACTCAGATTGTTATAGGTGACTTCAGCCATCATAATTTCCTTGTCAGATCTAGATTCAGAGCATTTTTCAATAGTTGTATCGTACTTTTCAGGACAGTTTGTTCTACTACACAGAGAATTTTTTGACAAATCTTCGTGAACTAAAAGAACTGTTTAAAACACAGTTAGAAATGCTTTTTTCTTGAGTCGGTGTTCCAGGAATTTGTTCTAAATCATTAGTCTTACAAACACATATACTAATAACCCTAACAGGCTCGTTTTCGCCATAATTGAAAAACATTGCTTTTCTTTCGCTGTTGATAGGTATGCTTGTATATATATTTTTATTGCTGCTACATAAACTGTAATTGCTCCTTCCAAAATTAATATACGAATTTTCAAAGAAGTACGCCTCCGTATATTCACTGTGTTGTCGAATATTTTCCATTGCATCTATAAACTGTTCTGCAGTTGCCCATCCATACCTTGGAAGCTTTTCATTAAACTGACAACATTTCTTTTGGATATTACTATGAAGCTTTGCCAAAGCATTTCTAGCCGACTTTTCAACAGCATCCGCTCTTTCAAAGAGAATTTTAATCTGTAATTTTTAATACTTTTCGTGATCCTGGTAAAACATGCGTAAAATGTTTCTCAATTTACTAAGATCAGCCTGCATTTTTGCCATCTTCTTGTATTTCTGAATGTAATTTTTCCCTTTGTCTTTATGCGTTCTTCGGTACAACCTCGAAGAGAATTTAATTTTTTCATTTTAGCTTTTGTCACCCCAGTATCTACCCATTATTCTGGTAGCAACTTTTTTCTTATGTTTGTTTCGGTAATCTTCATCATTATCATACCGTTCCTTGCTCTTTTGTCTAGCCTGCTCAATTGTTGCTTCTCTATAAAGCTTATCATTGTGATGACGCTCCTTGATCTTTTGTCTAGCCTGCTCAATTCTTGCTTCTCTGTAATTTTCATCAATTTGATAACGCTCCTTGAACTTTTGTTTGGCTGTCTCAATTTTTGCATGTCTATAATCTTCATCCTTGTGATAACACATCTTGCTGTTTTGTTTTGCTCTCTAAATTTTTACTCCTCGATACGCCTGGTCGGTTGAATACCTTTGCTTTTCTCTGTTCAAGATACTATCTCTGTTGTTTGTGTAGTACTGTTTTTTTAACTTGCGTGCAGCTTGCTTGATTGAAACCATTATGTAATTATGAATGAGAACATTTACAGTTCAGACGCTTCTTATATAGTAATTATGACGTCACGGCATAATGATTTTATTTCATGATGACGTCATGGCGCAATGATATTATTTCATGACGTCTTCAGAAACCACAACATAATATCGTTTTTTTCTATTCACGTCATAGCTCTAATTTATCTAGTAGGGTTTCAGACAAGGTAATTCTAATGATGCACCTTTGTTTTGATCTGACTGTATTTCTAGGAGTTTTGGGTTTTTATATTTCTTAGCATTGGACTGATCGTCTCTTGCTAGGTTGCTAACTACTGCTGCAACCCAAATTATGAGAAGCAGCCTGGCCGAGTGGTCTAAGGCACTGGTGTTAGCCACCAGTCTCTTCGGAGGCGTGGGTTCAAATATTACCGCTGATATACGATTAAGTTTGAAAGACTGAAGTGTGAAAAGACATCAAAAATGCAGTTTTTGGTGGAAAAATTTATTCTCTTTTAGAAATAATTTATTTTAGTTACAAAAAGTTTTTAACCAACTTAATTTCCTTTAAAATGAGCTATTGAACAACCCTCTACGATGTTCCAGTGCCAAGCTATCTCTGGATACAAAAGAAAAAAAAAGAAAAAAATATCCCGTTTAGGCAGAATGTTGTAGTAGCTGCCACTTTTCTTGATTTTCAAGCCAATATATTTCCGTTGCTGTTCAAGCTAAGGGACAGAAAGTTTACTATACAGGGGTTTCGGACAAGGCGGTTCTAATGGTGTACTTTTGAATTTGATCTGACTCCTTTTTTTAGGAACTATGGGTTTTTATATTTCTTAACATTGGACGTGATCGTCTCTTAATAGGTTGCTAGCTACCGCTGCAACCCGGATATTGTTTGTTATTCCAATGATCGTCTTTTAATGTAAATTTCGTAAAAAAAATGATTCTATTTTAAAAATAATTTGTTGTAATTACAAAAAGTTCTTAACCCCATTAATTTCCTTTAAAATGAGCTATTGAACAACTCTCTACAAAGTTCCAATGCCAAGCTATCTATGGAATTACTAACCTATACTAGAAGTAATTGGCGTATAATATTTAGTATAGGCAAGAGGTCTTTCTTTATTATAAAACATTGGACGTGATCGTCTCTTACTAGGTTGCTAGCTACCGCTGCAACCCGGATTTAGTATATGCAAGAGGCCTTTCTTTATTATAATTCAAAAACAAAAATCAAATGTCTTTGAAAAGACAGCAGTATGGAAAGACATAAAAAATACAGTTTTTAGTGGAAAAATTTATCCTGTTTTAATTTGTTTTAGTTACAAAAGGTTTTTAACCCAATTAATTTCCTTTAAAATGAGCCATTGAACAACTTTCTACGATGCTCCAGTGCAAAGCTATCTCTGGATAACAAGGCAGAAAAAAAATATCCTGTTTAGACAGAATGCTGTAATAGCTGCCACTTTTCTTAATTTTCAAGCCAATATATTTCCCTTGCTGTTAAAACCAAATGACAGAAAGTTTCCTGTACAGGGGTTTCAGATAAGGCGGTTCTAATGGTGTACTTTTTGTTTTGATCTGACTCTTTTTTAGGAACTATGGGTTTTTACATTTCTTAACATTGGACGTGATCGTCTCTTACTAGGTTGCTAGCTACCGCTGCAATCCGAATTAAATTTTCAGGTACTTTTCTAGTCTAAATTAAAAGATTAAAACTATTGTTCAGACACCATAAATATTTTTGCAGTTTATAACTTTAGTGATTCTGAACTAAAAACGAAAATAAAATAAAAATTAATTTTTTCAATTTTTACGTCACGTCGCTCATTAAGTCATATATGGTTATTAGTACACAATAGGTTTTAGATATTACGTCATGTCACTTATTACGTCATATATGGTTATTAGTAGATAATCGGCAAAATATTCGTTCTTTATTATAATTTAAAATGATCGTTCTTTACTATAATTTAAAATGATCCATTGAACAACTCTCTACGATGTTCCAGTGCTAAGCTATCTATGGAATATAAAGTTTAAAATACAACCTTACCACGAACTGTTTGATTGCTTCAAAAACAAAAATCAAATGTCTTTGAAAAGACAGCAGTATGGAAAGACATCAAAAATACAGTTTTTAGTGGAAAAATTTATCCTGTTTTAATTTGTTTTAGTTAAAAAAGGTTTTTAACCCAATTAATTTCCTTTAAAATGAGCCATTGAACAACTTTCTCCGATGTTCCAATGCAAAGCTATCTCTGGATAACAAGAAAGAAAAAATATCCCGTTTAGGCAGAATGTTGTAGTAGCTGCCACTTTTCTTGATTTTCAAGCCAATATATTTCCCTTGCTGTTCAAGCCAAATGACAGAAAGTTTCCTATACAGGGGTTTCAAAGAAGGCGGTTCTAATGGTGTACTTTTTGTTTTGATCTGACTCCTTTTTTAGGAACTATGTGTTTTTACGTTTCTTAACATTGGACGTGATCGTCTCTTACTAGGTTGCTAGCTATCGCTGCAACCCGGATTCGATCTAACCATTATCTAATCAAGAATGAGAGAATTTACATCTTTGTCGTTCTTAAGTAGTAATTAAAAATAATTTGTTTTTTAATTGCAAAAGATTTTTAACCCCATTTATCTCCTTTAAAATGAGCCATTAAACAACTCTCTACGATGTTCCAGTGCCAAGCTATCTGTGGAATTACTAACCTATGCTATAATTAAGTAGTGTATAAAATTTAGTATAGGCAAGAGGTCGTTCTTTATTATAAAATCAAGTAGCTAACTAAATCAAATGTATGTATTGGGTTTTTATTCCAATGACCCTCTTTTAGTGGAAAATTTTAATATATTGTCCTTAAATATAATAACTGTACTTTCCTATACTATAGTTAAATGGCCTTTAAAATTTAGTATAGGAAAGAGGTCGTTCTTTATTATAAATAGCTACCGCTGCAACCCGGATGGCGCAATGATATTATTTCATGACGTCTTCAGAAACCACAACATAATATCGTGTTTTTCTATTCACGTCATAGCTCTAATTTATCTAGTAGGGTTTCAGACAAGGTAATTCTAATGATGCACCTTTGTTTTGATCTAACTGTATTTTTAGGAGTTTTGGGTTTTTATATTTCTTAGCATTGTACTGATCGTCTCTTACTAGGTTGCTAGCTACTGCTGCAACCCAAATTATGAGAAGCAGCCTGGCCGAGTGGTCTAAGGCACTGGTGTTAACCACCAGTCTCTTCGGAGGCGTGGGTTCAAATCTTACCGCTGGTATACGATTATGTTTGAAAGACTGCAGTGTGAAAAGACATCAAAAATGCAGTTTTTGGTGGAAAAATTTATTCTCTTTTAGAAATAATTTATTTTAGTTACAAAAGGTTTTTAACCCAATTAATTTCCTTTAAAATGAGCTATTGAACAACCCTCTAGGATGTTCCAGTGCCAAGCTATCTCTGGATACAAAAAAAAGGAAAAAATATTCCGTTTAGGCAGAATGTTGTAGTAGCTGCCACTTTTCTTGATTTTCAAGCCAATATATTTCTCTTGCTGTTCAAGCTAAGGGACAGAAAGTTTACTATACAGGGGTTTCGGACAAGGCGGTTCTAATGGTGTACTTTTCAATTTGATCTGACTCCTTTTTTAGGAGCTATGGGTTTTTATATTTCTTAATATTGGACATGATCGTCTCTTACTAGGTTGCTAGCTACCGCTGCAACCCGGATTGCTAGCTACCGCTGCAACCCGGATTATGTAATACTAATACATTCAACGACTATGACGTCATTGATCAATATTGTATTTAAAAAATTAAGTTTTTCGTAAAAAATGGTTAATTGAAAACAAAAATTAAGTGCAGAAGTTGCTACATCTAGAGATTTTCTTTAAAATGAGCCACTGAACAACTCTCTACGATGTTCCAGTGCCAAGCTATCTGTGGAAAAGAAGAAAAAAAAAATATCCCGCTTAGGCAGAGTGTTTTAGTAGCCGCCACTTTTCTTGATTTTCAAGCCAATATATTTCCATTGTTGTTCAAGCCAAGGGACAGTAAGTTTCCTTTATAGGGGTTTTGGAGAAGACGGTTCTAATAGTGTACTTCTTGTTTTGATCTGACTCCTTTTTTAGGAACTAGGGGTTTTTATATTTCTTAACATTGGACTTGATCGTCTCTTACTAGGTTGCTAGCTACCACTGCAACCCGGATTTTGTTTTGATCTGACTCCTTTTTTAGGAACTATGGGTTTTTATATTTCTTAACATTGGACGTGATCGTCTCTTACTAGGCTGCTAGCTACCACTGCAACCCGGATCTCTACTATAATTACTGTGGGTTATAGCTCGTTGTTTAATGCAATACTTGTTGAAAGATGAACGTTTATAAATATTGCATTCACTTATTACGTCACATCTTTTAATGTATTATTACAAACAGGAAAAAGCCTACGGCTTTTTCTTCTTTGGAATAGTAAGAGACGAACCTCAAAGAATCAGGCAGCTAACTAAGTCCAATATAAGTAATTGTTTGTTCTTCTAATGATCATCTTTTAATTTGGCGTTTCTTACTAGGTTGCTAGCTACCACTTAAACCCCGATTATGTAATAGGTTGCTAGCTACCGCTGCAACCTAGATATTCTTATTTCTGCTACTATGGGCTAAGGTTCATTCTTTCATGTAAAACTAGCAAAATATTTTTTAAGTCTGATGAAGATTTAACTAATGTGTCAAAAGTAAGGTTTTGTTTTGGCCTTATTATAATTGGTATGATGAAATAATAATATGCATATGGCTCTTAAATCATACTTCTTTATGGTCCCATATGGTCTAGTGGCTAGGATAGTTAACTTTCCCTTAACAGGCCCGGGTTCGATTCCCGGTGTTGGAAAATTTTTAACTCTATAATCTTCGAACATTCGAACCTTTTATAATTTATAATGATGTATAATATAAACACTGTAATCTTAACTATAATGAAGTTGGCTATGCAAGTTAGTATAGGGAAGAGTTCGATCTTTATTAAACTTTGGACTCGAGTTCGTTTTTTAACTATAAATACAAACAGGAAAAATCCTGCGGCTTTTTCTTCTTTTAAATAGTAAGAGACGAAACTCAAACAATCAAGTAGCTACCTAAGTCCAATGTATGGAATGGTTTGTTATTTCAGTGATCGTCTTTTAATGTAAACTTCTCGATACGCCTGGTCGGTTGAATACCTTTGCTTTTTTCTTTTCAAGTTACTATCTCTATTGTTTGTGTAGTACTGCTTTTTCAACTTGCGTATAGCTTGCTTTGATCTAACCATTATCTAATCCAGAATGAGAGAATTTACAGTTTTGACTTTTCTTATATACTCATTATGACGTCACGGCGTAATGATTTTATTTCATGATGTCATGGCGCAATGGTATTATTTCATGACGTCTTCAGAAACAACATTATAATTTCGTGTTTTTCTATTCACGTCATAGCTCTAATATTAAACTATGATGACATTCATTATTTATCTAGTAGGGTTTCAGACAAGGTAATTCTAATGATGTACTTTTGTTTTGATCTGACTCTTTTTTTAGGAGTTTTGGGTTTTTATATTTCTTAGCATTGGACTGATCGTCTCTTACTAGGTTGCTAGCTACTGCTGCAACCCAAATTCACATATATATTTATTTATGAGAGGCAGCCTGGCCGAGTGGTCCAAGGCACTGGTGTTAGCCACCAGTCTCTTCGGAGGCGTGGGTTCAAATCTTACCGCTGGTATACGATTATGTTTGAAAGACTGCAGTGTGAAAAGACATCAAAAATGCAGTTTTTGGTGGAAAAATTTATTCTCTTTTAGAAATAATTTATTTTAGTTACAAAAGATTTTTATCCCAATTAATTTCCTTTAAAATGAGCTATTGAACAACCCTTTACGATGTTCCAGTGCCAAGCTATCTGTGGAAAAGAAAAAAGAAAAAAAGAAAGAAAAAAATATCCCGTTTAGGCAGAATGTTGTAGTAGCTGCCACTTTTCTTGATTTTCAAGCCAATATATTTCCCTTGCTGTTCAAGCCAAGGGACAGAAAGTTTCCTATACAGGGGTTTCGGACAAGGCGGTTCTAATGGTGTGCTTTTTGTTTTGATCTGACTCCTTTGTTGGGAACTATGGGTTTTTATATTTCTTAACATTGGACGTGATCGTCTCTTACTAGGTTGCTAGCTACCGCTGCAACCCGGATTTCCTTTAAAATGAGCCATTTTACAGCTCTCTATGATTTTTTAGTACCCAGCTAGTTCAGGAAGAATATCAAACGGAAAGAAAAAAGATGCCGAATGTGGAGAATATTGTGGTTACAGCCAATTTTCTTGATTTCTCAATCCAATTTGTTTTCCTTGTTATTCAAGTCAACGGATGGTAAATTTGCTATATAAAGGTTTTGGACAAGGCAGTTCTAAATGTGTACTTCTTGTTTTGATGTGAATCTATTATCAGGGGTTATGGGTTACTTTAGTTTTTAATATGGGACGTGATGTTCTCTTACTAGGTTGATAGCTACAGCTGCAACCCGTATTAGAAACACGAAAAAAACAACTCCTTTTTCTTCTTTGGAATACTAAGAGACGAGCCAAAAACAATCGAGTAGCTAACTAAATAAAATGTATGCAATGGTTTCTTATTCCAACGATCTTCTTTTAATGTAATTTTCTTAATTCGAACCTGGCTACAACCTACAATTATGACATCATTGATCGATCTTTAACATGAAATTGTAATATCATTTTCTAGTTTTAGGAGTTATGTGCTATTTTATTTTTTTACTATGGGGTGTGATCATCTCTTAATAAGTGCCAAGCTACTGCTGCAGCCTGGATATTATAACCTGTTTTATGCATACCCTGATTACAAACAGGAAACTTTGGAGTCTTTTACTTCTTTGGAGTAGTAAGAGATGAACCTCAAAGGATCAGGCAGCTAACCAAGTCCAATATATGCAATTTTTTGTTCATCAAATCATCGTCTTTCAATATAATTAAAACTAAAGCATAGACATCAGAAATATTTTTTCAGTTTGCAGTTAAATAAAATTATTACATTCCAAATTTTCAGAAATTAGTCTAGTTTCAGTTAACAAATATATTTTATGTTAAAACCCCTCAAAAATTACTGCATTTTACATAATAATGGATAATTATATAAAAAACCTAATTGACAAATATCATTTATGATGAGCTATATCGGTCCTTTATGTAATTACAAATGTTTTTAACCCCATTAATTTTCTTTAAAATGAGCCATTGAACAACTCTCTACGATGTTCCAGTGCGAAGCCATCTGTGGAATCACTAACCTATACTATAATTAAGTGGCGTATAAAATTTAGTACAGACAAGAGGTCATTCTTTATTTTACGTGTCTTATTAGGTTGCTAGCTAGCGCTGCAACCCGGATTTAAAATGAGCCATTGAACAAAACTCTACGATGTTCCAGTGCCAAGCTATCTGTGGAATTACTAACCTATACTATAATTATGTGGCGTATAAAATTTATACAGGCAAGAGGTCGTTCTTTATTATAAAATATGGTAGAGAGTTACAACTTGGCATTTGTTTTATGCTATATCATTACAAACAGGAAAAAACCTACGGTTTTTTCTTCTTTGAAATAGTAAGAGACAAACCACAAGTAACTACCCCTGGAACAAACATATATCAGTTACTATGCATGAGCGATCGTTCCTTACGGTAAGTTTTGACAAAATTGATTCTACTTTAAAAAGTATTTTATTTTTAATTACAAAAGTGACTAGATGTTGCAATTTCCTTTAAAATGAGCTATTATACAGCTCTCTATGATTTTCCAGTGCCCAGCTAGTTGAGGAGAAAAATCCAGCGGAAAGAAAAAAATATCCCGTTTGTGGAGAATAACGTGGTTAAAGTCAATTTTCTTGATTTTCAAGCCAATATATTTTCTTTGTTATTCAAGCCAAAGAGTGATAAGTTTCCTTAATAGGGGTTTTGTACAAGGTGGTTCTAATGGTGTAATTTTTGTTTTGATCTGACTCTTTTCTCAGGAGTTAGGGGTTCTTAAATATCTTAACATTGGACGTGATCGTCTCTTACTAGGTTGCTAGCTAACGCTGCAACCCGGATGTAATAACTACACCTGGAACCACCATATATCAGTTAGTATGGGAGAGAGATCGTTCTTTACTGTAAATTATGCTCGTGATGTTGCATTTTTGGCACGAACTGGTTCGTTAAGAGGAGCAATGGGTGTCCATCCATTGTTTGTCATAAAAAAATAAATAATAATTCAAACAGTATAAGTTTTGCATGGGGCATAGTTGCTTGTTCTTGAGCCAAACTCTGATTTGTGAGAGCTGAGGTAGAGTTTTTAAATGCATTGCAAGAAATTTGCCATGTCCGGTGTCCTTTTTAGTGAATAAAATAATGCCTAACATCCCTCTCCAATAATACATTCCTTTCCAATAGTTACTGCAGTACGATGGCTATGGGACTCTTATCCAACATAGGAGGATTAGAGTTCTTTCATGCTTGGTCGTAACGATAATCACTTCATTGCAGTATCAGATATTGCTAAATTTGGCAAACTAGATATAGAAAACGTCATTTCTAGGGCCTTTTGTTGGTTCTTTTTGTATGTAATAATGCTACAACCAAAATTTGCAGGGTTTTTTTATGAACCCAGTAAAAATAAATTTGTTAAGACTTTAGCATGATTTCTCTACGTCATGACGGCTAGGGATTTTTATTTGAAATTATATATATGAAAGTGCAGCCTATTTGGCTGTGCTGCAAAACAGTGGTAGACATGTACACGATGTTGCATTCTTGGCACGGACTGGTTCATTAAGAGAGACAATGGGTCTGTATCCTTTGTTTGTCATTACTGCAACTTTGCATTCTTGGCACGGACTGGTTCATTAAGAGAGACAATGGGTCTGTATCCTTTGTTTGTCATTACTGCAACTATATATAAATCGTGATTTGTTATTTATTAGATTCGTGTTTTATTCATTGGAACACTCGATTTACAAAACTATGGCGCATGCATTTGATCTTACATTATTACTAGGGGATTCGTGCTATTTTTATTACTATAGGACCTGTTCGTCTCTTATTAGGTTGCAGCTACCGATACAGCCACGATAATTGGCCTTAGTTCGGTCCTTAACATAATCCACAACACTATCGCAAGGTATACAATACAATAACTCCATAACTTCTAAAAAATACGGGCAAATCCAAACAGAAAATACACCATTAGAACCGCCTTGCCCGAAACCCCTATACAAGAAACTTACCGTCCCTTGGCTTGAACAACAAGGAAAATATATTTGCTTGAAAATCAATAAAAGTGGATGAAACCACGAAATTCTGCATATGCAGGATCTTCTTTTTCCTTTCTTTTCCTCAGATAACGGGGCACTGGGACATCATAGAGAGCTGTTTAATGGATCATTTTAAAGGAAATTGCCACTTCTAGTATCTTTTGTAAAAAAAACAAAAAGTTTTTAAAATAGAATCACTTTTCCAAGAATTCTCAGTTCAGCATCGCTAAAGTTATTACGTAAATGGGAAAAATGGTATCCGAGCATTTATTTGAATCTTTTAATTCTAACTAAAAAAATATCTTAAAATTTTAAAATTAGTTATATTTTTTGTTAGGTTCTAGCTACCCGATAAATTACTACACAATTCGTTACCGCGGACTTTTTGATCGGGTAGTTAGAACCTAACAAAAAATTTAACTAATTAAAAATTTTTAAGGTATTTTTCTAGTTTGAATTAAAAGATTCAAATTATTGCTCGGATACCATAAATATTTTTGCAGTTTGCATAATAAAAGTATCAGAGAATCTTACTGTAGAAGTCTCAAGCTCCTATCTGAAAAAATGTGGAAATTTGTATTTTTTGCCAGAAGAAAGATCACGGAGGCGTGTTTATTTTTTTTCCCAGGGTGGATCGTATCGAACCAGTGGTCCTAGAATGTTGCGAGAGGGGTCATTCGAACAAAAATTAAAATTTTTAGTGCCCTTTTTAAGTGACCAAAAAAATTGGTTCACTTATGCAAACTTCAAAATCGGTGCTATTATGTAAACTGCAAAAGTATTTACGGTGTCTCATTCTAATGTTTAAAAAATTCTAATGTTGTAATTGAAACTAGAGAAATACCTGAAATACCTGGAAGTTTTAAAAGTAGTTTTTATTTCTATCAGGTTCTATTGACGTAATACGACATTTTATTTGCAAAATATTTCTTAAGAAAAATATAATAGTTTATAGAAATGTTTAGCGTTTGGCCATCGGTATTCCAATTTCCTGTGCTGGATGGCAACTCTTTAAAAAGTATAGAGAAACCAAAATGGATAAATGCTTAAGCGAAGAAGATAATAAATACGCCAACTTTTCAACACAAAATCAGGCAGCTAACTAAGTCCATAATTTGTTGTTTAACATAAAATTCATTAATCATATATTTTAATATATCCTATATCGTCTAGTGGTTGGGATAGCTCGCTCTAACCCAGTTGGATCGATTTCGATTCCTGGTATGAGAAACTTTTTCTTATGATGATTTCTTAAGGGGTATAAATAAAATAATCATGTATATAATGATTGCTTTCATTACTTTTGTTACTATTAGATACAGTTCGTTCCTTAATGTAAACCCAAATTCACATATATATTTATTTATGAGAGGCAGCCTGGCCGAGTGGTCCAAGGCACTGGTGTTAGCCACCAGTCTCTTCAGAGGCGTGGGTTCAATTCTTACAGCTGGTATACGATTATGTTTGAAAGACTGCAGTGTGAAAAGACATCAAAATGCAGTTTTTGGTGGAAAAATTTATTCTCTTTTAGAAATAATTTATTTTAGTTGCTAGCTAATTCCAAAGGTATGCAATTTTTGTTATTCCAATGATCTTTTTTTATTGGAAATTACATAATCCCTATTTATGTTTTAGTTAACATGGGCAAGGTGTCGTTCTTTATTGTATATGGACTAAGGTTCGTTCTTTCATGTAAAACTAGCAAAACATTTTTTAAGCCTGATGAAGATTTAACTAATGTGTCAAAAGTAAGGTTGCAAGTCGACGATTTTGTTTTGGCCTTATTATAATTGGTATGGTGAAATAATAATACGCATATGGCTCTTAAATCATACTTCTTTATGGTTCAATATGGTCTAGTGGCTAGGATAGTTAACTTTCACTTAACAGGCTCGGGTTCGATTCCCGGGGTGGGAAAATTTTTAACTCTATAATCTTCGAACATTTGAACCTTTTATAATTTATAATGATGCATAATATAAATACTGTAATCTTAACTATAGTGAAGTTGCGTATGCAAGTTAGTATAGGGAAGAGTTCGATCTTTATTATAATAAGTGGCGTATAAAATATAGTATAGGCAAGAGGTCGTTCTTTTTTATAATTATATTTCTTAACATTGGACGTGATCGTCTCTTACTAGGTTGCTAGCTACCGCTGCAACCCGGATGTAACTACACCTGGAACCACCATATAATCAGTTAGTATGGGAGAGAGATCGTTTTTTACTGTACAAGCCAATATATTTCCCTTGCTGTTCAAGCCAAGGGACAGAAAGTTTCCTATACAGGGGTTTCGGACAAGGTGGTTCTAATGGTGTACTTTTTGTTTTGATCTGACTCCTCTGTTAGGAACTATGGGTTTTTATATTTCTTAACATTGGACGTGATCGTCTCTTACTAGGTTGCTAGCTACCGCTGCAACCCGGATCTTACTACGTTGCTAGCTACCGCTGCAACCCGGATCTTACTAGGTTGCTAGCTACTGCTGCAACCCAAATTCACATATATATTTATTTATGAGAGGCAGCCGGGCCGAGTGGTCCGAGGCACTGGTGTTAGCCACCAGTCTCTTCGGAGGCGTGGGTTCAAATCTTACCGCTGGTATACGATTATGTTTGAAAGACTGCAGTGTGAAAATACATCAAAATGCAGTTTTTGGTGGAAAACTTTATTCTCTTTTAGAAATAATTTATTTTAGTTACTATAGATTTTTAACCCAAATAATTTCCTTTAAAATGAGCTATTGAACAACCCTCTACGATGTTCCAGGGCCAAGCTATCTCTGGATACAAAAAAAGAAAAAAAAAATATCCCGTTTGTGGAGAATAACGTGGTTAAAGTCAATTTTCTTGATTTTCAAGCCAATATATTTCCCTTGCTGTTGAAGCCAAGGGACAGAAAGTTTCCTATACAGGGGTTTCGAACAAGGCAGTTCTAATGGTGTACTTTTTGTTTTGATCTGACTCCTTTGTTAGGAACTATGGGTTTTTATATTTCTTAACATTGGACGTGATCGTCTCTTACTAGGTTGCTAGCTACCGCTGCAACCCGGATTTCTGTTTATTAACAAGCCGACATATTTTCTTGGTTGTTTAAGCAAAGAAACTCCAGGTTACAGCTGCCGCTGCAACCCAGATACCGCTGCAATCTGGATAGCTTGAAGCTACCCCTGGAACCGCCATACATCAGTTACTATGGGCGAGAGATCGTTCTTTACTGTAATCCGTACGGGAAATTTTTACTTATGATGATTTCTTAAGGAACATAATTAAAATTTCTTAATATAATAAAAATAATTTGTTTTAATTACAAAAGGTTTTTAACCCAATTAATTTCCTTTAAAATGAGCCATTGAACAACTCTCTACGATGTTCCAGTGCCATGCTATCTGTTGAATTACTAACCTATACTATAATTAAGTGGCGTATAAAATTTAGTATAGGCAAGAGGTCGTTCTTTATTATAAAAAAATTGCTCAACATTTGCTCCAAAGTTACTGTGTGAAGCAAAATTTTCAAAATTTCATGTATATAGTTATTCCTTTTGTTACTTTAGTTACTATACTAGGAGTTATGTGTTTTTATATTTCTTAACATTGGACGTGATCGTCTCTTATTAGATTCCCTTGCTGTTCAAGCCAAGGGACAGAAACCTTTCTATACAGGGGTTTCGGAAAAGGCGGTTCTAATGGTGTACATTTTGTTTCGATCTGACTTCTTTTTTAGGAGTTATGGGTTTTTATATTTATTAACATTGGACGTGATCGTCTCTTGCTTGGTTGCTAGCTACCGCTGCAACCCGAATCATTTTCGAGATCTTTTACTTCAAAGTATGTCGATCCTTTATATATGAAAACTAAAATAAAATATTATTTTTTCATTTTTTACGTCAAGTCACTTATTTCGTCATATATAGTTATTCTTGTCAAAAGATAAACGTGTATAAATATTTCAATCACTTATTACGTCATATATGGATATCCGAGAAATATTAAGCCCTTTGTATCTTTTCAACAAGTTTTAAACAGCAACCTTATCAATATGATTATAATAACTTTATATTCGCTCTTTATTATAGTTTTTTAGGAGTTATGAATTTTTATATTTCTTAACATTGGACGTGATCGTCTCTTACTAGGTTGCTAGCTACTGCTGCACCCCGGATGTTCAATACTCTAATAATAATTGACAAACACCATTTATGATAAGTTATATCAGTCCTTTATGTAAAAATGACAGACAGTTTTCTGTACAGGGGTTTCAGACATGGCGGTTCTAATGGTGTACTTTTTGTTTTGATCTGATTTTTTTATTGGGAGTTATGGGTTTTTATATTTCCTAACATTGGACGTGATTGTCTCTTACTAGGTTGCTAGCTACCGCTGCAACCCGAATCTCTAAATATAAAAACTTTAATATAAATTAATATAGGCAAAAGGTCGTTCTTTATTATATATGTAATTTATAAAGTAATAATCTTTATGTAATAAAATCCTAATGATCGTCTTTTAATATAAATCTTGTAAATTTATCAATTACTATATGCAACAATTCGTTCTTTAATATAAAACCCGGATATAACTGTACTAGCCTACACTATAGTTAAATGGCCTATAAAATTTAGTATAGGCCAGAGGTCGTTCTTTAGTATAAATTTACTATACAGGAGTTTTGGACAAGGCGGTTCTAATGGTGTACTTTTTGTTTTGATTTGACTCCTTTGTTAGGAACTATGGGTTTTTATATTTCTTAACATTGGTCGTGATCGTCTCTTTCTAGGTTGCTAGCTATCGCTGCAACCCTGACTAGGTTGCTAGCTACCACTGCAACCCGGATTAAACAATCAAGTAGCTAACTAAATCAAATGTATGTATTGGGTTTTTATTCCAATGACCGTCTTTTAGTGGAAAATTTTAATATATATATTGACCTTAAATATAATAACTGTACTAGCCTATACTATAGTTAAGTGGCCTATAAAATTTAGCATAGGCAAGAGGTCGTTCTTTATTATAAATTTCCTTTAAAATGAGCCATTGAACAACTCTCTACGATGTTCCAGTGCCATGCTATCTGTTGAATTACTAACCTATACTATAATTAAGTGGCGTATAAAATTTAGTATAGGCAAGAGGTTGTTCTTTATTATAAACCAAAAAAAGTTTGGTTCCAGGATACAATAATAAATTTGAACTGAGATGAAAAAAAAATTTCTTCCAGGAGACAAAAAGCAAAACTAATTTTAGAATTTTCATGTATTTTTGTTGTTTAAATTAAAAAATTACTATTACTGATTAGGCATCATAAATATTTTTGCAGTTTACATAATAATTTTAGCGATTAAGCCAAAAAAGAAAATTTTGGTTCCAGGAGTTTCGGTTACTATTGAGACAAGTAGCTATTATTACTATAGAGTTCATTACATGGACTGTTTTATTGCTTCAAAATTCAAATATCTTTGAAAAGACTGCAGTATGAAAATACATCAAAAATGCAATTTTTTTGACAAAATTGATTCTACTTTAAAAAGTATTTTATTTTTAAATACAAAAGTGACTAGATGTTGCAATTTCCTTTAAAATGAGCTATTATACAGCTCTCTATGATTTTCCAGTGCCCAGCTAGCTGAGCAGAAAGAAAAAGCGGAAAGAAAAAAATATCCCGTTTGTGGAGAATAACGTGGTAAAAGTCAATTTTCTTGATTTTCAAGCCAATATATTTTCTTTGTTATTCAAGCCAAAGGGCGGTAAGTTTCCTTTATAGAGGATTCGGACAAGGCGGTTCTAATGGTGTACTTTTTGTTTTGATCTGACTCTGTTTTTAGGAGTTGGGGGGTTTTATATTTCTTGACATTGGAGGTGATCGTCTCTTACTAGGTTGCTAGCTACCGCTGCAACCCGGATTTGGTTTTCAATGTTTACTCAGATTTTTATAGGTGACTTCAGCCATCATAATTTCCTTGTCAGATCTAGTTTTAGAGCATTTTTCAATAGTTGTCTCGTACTTTTCAGGACAGTTTGTTCTACTACACAGAGAATTTTTTGCCAAATATTCAGTAGAACTAAACGAACTGTTTAAAACACAGTTAGAAATGCTTTTTTCTTGAGTCGGTGTTCCAGTAATTTGTTCAAAATCATTAGTCTTACAAACACATTTACTAATAACCCTAACAGGCTCGTTTTCGCCATAATTGAAAAACATTGCTTTTCCTTCGCTGTTGATAGGTATGCTTTTATATATATTTTTATTGCTGCTACATAAACTGCAATTACTCCTTCCAAAATTAATATACGAATTTTCTAAGAAGTACGTCTCCGTATATTCACTGTGTTGTCAAACATTTTCCATTGCATCTATAAACTGCTCCGCAGTTGCCAATCCATACCTTGGAAGCTTTTCGTTAAACTGACAACATTTCTTTTGGATATTACTATGAAGCTTTGCCAAAGAATTTCTAGCCGACTTTTCAACAGCATCCGCTCTTTCAAAGAGAATTTTAATCTGTAATTTTGAATACTTTTCGTGATCCCGATAAAACATGCGTAAAATGTTTCCCAATTTACAAGGATCAGCCTGCATTTTTGCCATCTTCTTGTATTTCTGAATGTAATTTTTCCCTTTGTCCTTATGCGTTCTTCGGTACAACCTCGCAGAGAATTTAATTTTTTCATTATAGCTTTTGTCACCCCAGTATCTACCCATTATTCTGGTAGCAACTTTTTTCTTATGTTTGTTTCGGTAATCTTCATCATTATCATACCGTTCCTTACTCTTTTGTTGGGCTGTCTCAATTTTGCATGTCTATAATCTTCATCATTGTGATAACACATCTTGCTGTTTTGTTTTGCTCTCTCAATTATTACTTCTCGATACGCCTTGTCAGTTGAATACCTTTGCTTTTTTCTTTCCATGATGTTGTCTCTCTTTTTTGTATAGTACTGTTTTTTTAAATTACGTATAATAACTCGCTTAGAAGGCATCTTATTACAAAACAAGAAATAATATTTTCATCTAATTAACACTTCTTATAACTCGTATCAGGTATCCATAACCTAACAAAAAATAAAACTAATCTTTAAATTTTCAGGTATTTTGTTAGTTTGAATGAAAAAATTAAAATTATTGCTCAGATATCATAAATATTTTTGCAGTTTACATAATAACTTTAGCGATTCTAAACTGAAAAATAAAATATATATTAAAAAATGTAATTTTTTGGTCTGAAAATACATAGTTAATCCCACATCGGGTAGTTAGAACCTAACCAAAAATAAAACTAATTTTAACATTTTAAGGTATTTTTCCAGCTTGTATTGAAATATTCAAACTATTGCTCGGATACCATGGATATTTTTGCAGTTTACACAAGCTGCAAAGAACGCACAGGCTGATATTTGTAAACTGAGAAAAATTTTACGAATGTTTTACCGGGATTACCAAAAATATTCAAAATTAAAGATTAAAATTATCTCTGAAAGAATAGATTTTGTTGAAAAGTCAGCTAGAGATGCTTTCGCAAAACTTCATAGTAATATCCAAAAGAAATGTTGCATGTTTAGTGAAAAGCTTCCAAGGTATGGACCGGCAACTGTGGAACAGTTTACAGATGTAATGGGAAATCTTATACATCACTGTGAATATATGGAGGCATAATTGTCCTTTACTTAGTTTCAGCTTAAATTCGATGATCGAGCCTTTATGTAAACTACATCCAACGACTATGACGTCATTGATCAATATTGTATATACAAAATTTAGTTTTTCATGAAAAATAATTAATAAAAAAAATTAAGTGCAAAAGGCGCTAGATCTAGAGATTTCCTTTAAAATGTGCCATTGAACAACTCTCTACGATGTTCCAGTGCCAAGCTATCTCTGGAAACAAAAGAAAGAAAAAAATATCCCGTTTGTGCAGAATAACGTGGTTAAAGTCAATTTTCTTGATTTTCAAGCCAATATATTTTCTTTGTTATTCAAGCCAAAGGGTGGTAAGTTTCCTTTATAGGGGTTGCGGACAAGGCGGTTCTAATGGTGTACTTTTTGTTTTGATCTGACTATTTTTCTAGGAGTTAGGGGTTTTTATATTTCTTAACATTGGACGTGATCGTCTCTTACTAGGTTGCTAGCTACCGCTGCAACCCGGAAAAGAAAAAAATATCCCGTTAGTGGAGAATAACTTGGTTAAAGTCAATTTTCTTGATTTTCAAGCCAATATATTTTCTTTGTTATTCAAGTCAAAGAGTGATAAGTTTCCTTAATAGGGGTTTTGGACAAAGTGGTTCTAATGGTGTAATTTTTGTTTTGATCTGACTCTTTTCTTAGGAATTAGGGGTTTTTATATTTCTTAACATTGGACGTGATCGTATCTTACTAGGTTGCTAGCTACTGCTGCAACCCGGAAAATGAGCCATTAAACAACTCTCTACGATGTTTCAGTGTCAAGCTATCTGTGGAATTACTAACCTATACCATAATTAAGTGGCGTATAAAATTTAGTATAGGCAAGAGGTCGTTCTTTTTTATAATGTCTAATTGAAACTTTTTAAGACTCGTATCATGTACCCATAACCTAACAAAAAATAAAACTAATTTTTAAATTTTCAGGTATTTTGTTAGTTTGAATTAAAAGATTAAAATTATTGCTCATATATCATAAATATTTTTGCAGTAAATTCCACATCGGGTAGTTAGAACCTAACTAAAAATAAAACTAATTTTAACATTTTCAGGTATTTTTCTAGCTTGAATTGAAATATTCAAACTATTGCTCGGATACCATGGATATTTTGCAGTTTACACAAGCTGCAAAGAACGCATAAGGGCAAAATTAAAAATTATATTCAGAAGTCCAAAAACATGGCAACAATGCTGGTTGATCTTAGTAAATTTAGAAAAATTTTACGAATTTTTTACCGGGATTACGAAAAATATTCAAAATTAAAGATTAAAATTATCTCTGAAAGAATGGATTTTGTTGAAAAGTCAGCTAGAGATGGTTTCGCAAAACTTCATAGTAATATCCAAAAGAAATGTTGCATGTTTAGTGAAAAGCTTCCAAGGTATGAACCGGCAACTGTGGAACAGTTTATAGATGTAATGGGAAATTTTATAGATCACTGTGAATATATGGAGGCATAATTGTTCTTTACTTAGTTTCAGCTTTAATTCGATGATCCAGACTTTATGTACTAACTAAATCCAAAGATTATGACGTCATTGATTAATTTTGTATATAAAAAATTAAGTTTTTAGTAAAAAAAATTAACTTAAAAAAAAATTAAGCACAAATAGCGCTAGATCTAGAGATTTCCTTTAAAATGAGCTATTGAACAACTCTCTACGATGTTCCAGTGCCAAGCTATCTGTGGAAAAGAAAGAAAGAAAAAAATATCCCGTTTGGGGAGAATAACGTGGTAAAAGTCAATTTTCTTGATTTTCAAGCCAATATATTTTCTTTGTTATTCAAGCCAAAGGGCGGTAAGTTTTCTTTATAGGGGATTCGGACAAGGCGGTTCTAATGGTGTACTTTTTGTTTTGATCTGACTCTTTTTTTAGGAGTTGGGGGGTTTTATATTTCTTAACATTGGAGGTGATCGTCTCTTACTAGGTTGCTAGCTACCGCTGCAACCCGGACAAGAAGATTTAACTAATGTGTTAAAAGTAAGGTTGCAAGTCGACGATTTTGTTTTGGCCTTATTATAATTGGTATGGTGAAATAATAATATGCATATGGTTCTTAAATCATACTTCTCTATGGTTCCATATGGTCTAGTGGCTAGGATAGTTAACTTTCACTTAACAGGCTCGGGTTCGATTCTTGGTGTGGGAGAATTTTTTAATCTATAATCTTCGAAAATTTGAACCTTTTATAATTTATAATGATGTATAATATAAATACTGTAGTCTTAACTATAGTGAAGTTGCGTATGCAAGTTAGTATAGGGAAGAGTTCGATCTTTATTATAACACCCTCTACGATGTTCCAGTGCCAAGCTATCTCTGGATACAAAAGAAAAGAGAAAAAAAGAAAAAAATATCCCGTTTAGGCAGAATGTTGTAATAGCTGCCACTTTTCTTGATGTTCAAGCCAATATATTTCCCTTGCTGTTCAAGCCAAGGGACAGAAAGTTTCCTATACAGGGGTTTCGGACAAGGCGGTTCTAATAGTGTACTTTTTGTTTTGATCTGACTCCTTTTTTAGGAACTATGGGTTTTTATATTTCTTAACATTGGACGTGATCGTCTCTTACTAGGTTGCTAGCTACCGCTGCAACCCAGATTGGGTTTGAATCCCGGTGTAGGAATTATTTTTAAAACAAAATCATATGAAATTAATTAGCTAATTTGACAAGACACAGATAACTAAGGACAAGAGTTTGTTCTTTACTATAACAACCGTTTCGTTTTATGCTATATCATTACAAACAGGAAAAAGCCTGCGGCTTTTTTTTCTTTGAAATAGTAAGAGACGTACCTCAAGCAATCAAGTAGCTAACTAAGTCCCATGTATGCAGTGGTATATCATTCTAATGATCTTCTTTTTATGTAATCTTGATAAGTTGGTTCCTTACTGCTAATTTATAATGAACTACATCGATCCTATATGTACTATTGAACAAATCTCTACGATGTTCCAGTGCCAAGCTATCTCTGGATACAAAAAAAGAAAAAAAAGAAAAAAATATCCCGTTTGGGGAGAATAACGTGGTTAAAGTCAATTTTCTTGATTTTCAAGCCAATATATTTCCCTTGCTGTTCAAGCCAAGGGACAGAAAGTTTCCTACAAAGGGTTTTCGGACAAGGCGGTTCTAATGGTGTACTTTTTGTTTTGATCTGACTCCTTTTTTAGGAGCTATGGGTTTTTATATTTCTTAACATTGGACGTGATCGTCTCTTACTAGGTTGCTAGCTACTGCTGCAACCCAGATAGCTACCGCTGCAACCTGGATGTTACTGATTAAGCTGTGTATTCCAACACCCCCTTTATATAACCGTTTATTAAAACATAGGCATCTTATCATTCTTTATTATATGATTACAAACAGGAAAAAGCCTACGGTCTTTTCTTCTTTGGAATAGTAAGAGACAACCTGGCTACAAACTATGATTATGGCATCAATGATCAATCTTTAACATGAAATGTTCTTTTTGTAATGGTTTGTTCTTTACTAGGTTTCAGACACCTCTGCAGCCATGATACTGATGGAAATTACATAATCCCTAGTTATGTTTCTTTTAACATGGGCTAGGTGTCGTTCTTTATTGTAACTACCGCTGCAACCTGGATTACTATCTCTGTTTTTTTGTAGTACTGATTTTTTAACTTGCGTGTAGCTTGCTTTGATCTAACCATTATGTAATCATGAATGAGACCATTTACAGTTTTGACGTTTCTTATATAGTAATTATGACGTCACTGCATCAAAAATGCAGTTTTTGGTGGAAAAATTTATTCACTTTTAGAAATAATTTATTTTAGTTACAAAAGGTTTTTAACCCAATTAATTTCCTTTAAAATGAGCTATTGAACAAACCTCTACGATGTTCCAGTGCCAAGCTATCTCTGGATACAAAAAAAGAAAAAAAAAAAAAAAATATCCCGTTTGGGGAGAATAACGTGGTTAAAGTCAATTTTCTTGATTTTCAAGCCAATATATTTCCCTTGCTGTTCAAGCCAAGGGACAGAAAGTTTCCTATAAAGGGGTTTCGGACAAGGCGGTTCTAATGGTGTACTTTTTGTTTTGATCTGACTCCCTTTTTAGGAGCTATGGGTTTTTATATTTCTTAACATTGGACGTGATCGTCTCTTACTAGGTTGCTAGCTACCGCTGCAACCCGGATAAGAGACGAACATCAAAGAATCAGGCAGCTAACTAAGTCCAATATAAGCAATGGTTTGTTCTTCTAATGATCATCTTTTAATTTAGCGTTTCTTACTAGGTTGCTAGCTACCACTGCAACCCGGATTATGTAATTAATAGGTTGCTAGCTACCGCTGCAACCTAGATATTCTTATTTCTGCTACTATGGGCTAAGGTTCGTTCTTTACTGTAAAAAAATATAATAACTGTACTAGCCTATACTATAGTTAAGTGGCCTATAAAATTTAGTATAGGGAAGAGGTCGTTCTTTATTATAAAATCTTTATTATAAAAAATCCGATTCTTTTGATGTATCTATTGATATTAAAAACACTTTTTTAGATTTTCGGTTACTATTGAGAAGAATCACTCTTACTATACAGTTCTTTACCACGACTTTACCACTAACTGTTTGATAGCATAAAATTAAGTAAAATAATAATCATTCAAAAATTGGGTCCTTGAAAGCCTTCCTGGCGCAGTTGATAACGTGTTGGAATACTACTCCGAAGGCTGCAGGTTCAAATCCTGCCAGAGGCAATTTTTATACATTTATCAATTTTAAGTCTAAATAAAACTTCTATTAATTAGTACTACATTAGATCCTCTTGACTGACATCGATCTTTTATGTTAACTGGTATACGATTATGTTTGAAAGACTGCAGTGTGAAAAGACATCAAAAATGCAGTTTTTGGTGGAAAAATTTATTCTCTTTTAGAAATAATTAATTTTAGTTACTATAGATTTTTAACCCAATTAATTTCCTTTAAAATGAGCTATTGAACAACCCTCTACGATGTTCCAGTGCCAAGCTATCTCTGGATACAAAAAAAGAAAAAAAGAAAAAAAGAAAAAAATATCCCGTTTGTGGAGAATAACGTGGTTCAAGTCAATTTTCTTGATTTTCAAGACAATATATTTCCCTTGCTGTTCAAGCCAAGGGACAAAAAGTTTCCTATACAGGGGTTTCAGACAAGGCGGTTCTAATGGTGTACTTTTTGTTTTGATCTGACTCCTTTGTTAGGAACTATGGGCTTTTATATTTCTTAACATTGGACGTGATCGTCTCTTACTAGGTTGCTAGCTACCGCTGCAACCCGGAAAAACTAGCAAAACATTTTTTAAGCCTGATGAAGATTTAACTAATGTGTCAAAAGTAAGGTTGCAAGTCGACGATTTTGTTTTGGCCTTATTATAATTGGTATGGTGAAATAATAATACGCATATGGCTCTTAAATCATACTTCTTTATGGTTCAATATAGTCTAGTGGCTAGGATAGTTAACTTTCACTTAACATGCTCGGGTTCGATTCCCGGGGTGGGAAAATTTTTAACTCTATAATCTTCGAACATTTGAACCTTTTATAATTTATAATGATGCATAATATAAATACTGTAATCTTAACTATAGTGAAGTTGCGTATGCAAGTTAGTATAGGGAAGAGTTCGATCTTTATTATAAATTTATGAGAGGCAGCCTGGCCGAGTGGTCCAAGGCACTGGTGTTAGCCACCAGTCTCTTCAGAGGCGTGGGTTCAATTCTTACCGCTGGTATACGATTATGTTTGAAAGACTGCAGTGTGAAAAGACATCAAAATGCAGTTTTTGGTGGAAAAATTTATTCTCTTTTAGAAATAATTTATTTTAGTTACTATAGATTTTTAACCCAATTAATTTCCTTTAAAATGAGCTATTGAACAACCCTCTACGATGTTCCAGTGCCAAACTATCTCTGGATACAAAAAAAGAAAAAAAAAGAAAAAAAAAAGAAAAAAATATCCCGTTTAGGCAGAATGTTGTAGTAGCTGCCACTTTTCTTGATTTTCAAGCCAATATATTTCCCTTGCTGTTCAAGCCAAGGGACAGAAATTTTTGTTTTGATCTGACTCTTTTTTTAAGAACTATGGGTTTTTATATTTCTTAACATTGGACGTGATCGTCTCTTACTAGGTTGCTAGCTACAGCTGCAACACGGATTTAACTAATGTGTCAAAAGTAAGGTTGCAAGTCGACGATTTTGTTTTGGCCTTATTATGATTGGTATGGTGAAATAATAATATGCATATGGCTCTTAAATCATACTTCTTTATGGTTCCATATGGTCTAGTGGCTAGGCTAGTAAACTTTCTCTTAACAGGCTCGGGTTCGATTCCCGGTGTGGGAAAATTTTTAACTCTATAATCTTCGAACAGTTGAACCTTTTATAATTTATAATGATGTATAATATAAATACTGTAATCTTAACTATATTGAAGTTGCGTATGCAAGTTAGTATAGGGAAGAGTTCGATCTTTATTATAACTTATTTCTGCTACTATGGGCTAAGGTTCGTTTTTTCATGTAAAACTAGTAAAACATTTTTTAAGCCTGATGAAGATTTAACTAATGTGTCAAAAGTAAGGTTGCAAGTCGACGATTTTGTTTTGGCCTTATTATGATTGGTATGGTGAAATAATAATATGCATATGGCTCTTAAATCATACTTCTTTATGGTTCCATATGGTCTAGTGGCTAGGCTAGTAAACTTTCTCTTAACAGGCTCGGGTTCGATTCCCGGTGTGGGAAAATTTTTAACTCTATAATCTTCGAACAGGTGAACCTTTTATAATTTATAATGATGTATAATATAAATACTGTAATCTTAACTATATTGAAGTTGCGTATGCAAGTTAGTATAGGGAAGAGTTCGATCTTTATTATAATTTTAAAAATAATTTGTTTTAATTACAAAAGGTTTTTAACCCCGATAGTTTCCTTGAAAATGAGCTATTGAACAACTCTCTACGATGTTATAGTGCCAAGCTATCTGTGGAATTACTAACCTATACTATAATTAAGTGGCGTATAAAATTTAGTATAGGCAAGAGGTCGTTCTTTATTATAAAAACTAGCAAAAAATTTTTTAAGCCTGATGAAGATTTAACTAATGTGTCAAAAGTAAGGTTGCAAGTCGACGATTTTGTTTTGGCCTTAGTATAATTGGTATGGTGAAATAATAATATGCATATGGCTCTTAAATCATACTTCTTTATGGTTCCATATAGTCTAGTGGCTAGGATAGTTAACTTTCACTTAACAGGCTCGGGTTCGATTCCCGGTGTGGGAAAATTTTTAACTCTATAATCTTCGAACATTTGAACCTTTTATAATCTATAATGATGTATAATATAAATACTGTAATCTTAACTATAGTGAAGTTGCGTATGCAAGTTAGTATAGGGAAGAGTTCGATCTTTATTATATTTTAATGTAACAAATCCAGCTGGTGTCTTTTTCTTTTAATTTGTAGTTCAGCTATCAAAAAAACCCTATCATTACTATATCATTAACTATAATTAAGTTGAGTATCTAATCTATTATAGGCAAGAGTTCGTTCTTTATTATAATTAATAACAAAGAAAATATATTGGCTTGAAAATCAAGAAAATTGATTTTAACCACGATATTCTCCACAAACGGCATCTTTTTTTCCGCTTTTTTTCTCCTCAGCTAGCTGGGCACTGGAAAATCATAGAGAGCTGTATAATAGCTCATTTTAAAGGAAATTGCTACATCTAGTGCCTTTTCTAATTAAAAATAAAATATTTTTTCAAGTAGAATCAATTTTGTCAAAAAACTGCATTTTTGATGTATTTTCATGCTGCAGTCTTTTCAAAGATATTTGATTTTTGAACCAATCAAACAGTTCATGGTAATGAACTCTATAGTAAAAATTTAAATAGGCTAGAGGTCGATCTTTACCATACTATAATGCCTTATGTATGATATCCTAATGATCGTCTTTTTGTAATTCTTTATGGTTCCATATGGTCTAGTGGCTAGGATAGTTAACTTTCACTTAACAGGCTCGGGTTCGATTCCCGGTGTGGGAAAATTTTTAACTCTATAATCTTCGAACATTTGAACCTTTTATAATCTATAATGATGTATAATATAAATACTGTAATCTTAACTATAGTGAAGTTGCGTATGCAAGTTAGTATAGGGAAGAGTTCGATCTTTATTATAAAAGTAGCTAAACTAAGTCCAATGTATGCAATGGTTTGTTATTCCAATTATCGCCTTTTAATGTAACTATTTAATTACTACTTCTCGGGGTTTGTTCTTATCTAGGTGTTAGCTATCTCTGCATCAGAATGATCGTTCCTGTATGTAATTTTCAAGATTTAAAATTATTAAGCACACAAAATCCCGTGTCGAGTATCTAAAACCTAGCATAAAACAAAACTAATTTTAAAATTTTCAGGTATTTATCTTGTTTGAATTACAAAATTAGTATTATTGGTTAGACACCATAAATATTTTTGCAGTTTAAATAATAAGTTTAGTGATTCTGGACTGAAAACTAAAATAATTGCAATTATGAGACAATAATATGGAGATATGTACTTTACGGGTTACAGGATACAATAATAAATTTGAACTGAGATGAAAAAAAAATTTCTTCCAGGAGACAAAAAGCAAAACTAATTTTAGAATTTTCATGTATTTTTGTTGTTTAAATTAAAAAATTACTATTACTGATTAGGCATCATAAATATTTTTGCAGTTTACATAATAATTTTAGCGATTAAGCCAAAAAAGAAAATTTTGGTTCCAGGAGTTTCGGTTACTATTGAGACAAGTAGCTATTATTACTATAGAGTTCATTACATGGACTGTTTTATTGCTTCAAAATTCAAATATCTTTGAAAAGACTGCAGTATGAAAATACATCAAAAATGCAATTTTTTTGACAAAATTGATTCTACTTTAAAAAGTATTTTATTTTTAAATACAAAAGTGACTAGATGTTGCAATTTCCTTTAAAATGAGCTATTATACAGCTCTCTATGATTTTCCAGTGCCCAGCTAGCTGAGCAGAAAGAAAAAGCGGAAAGAAAAAAATATCCCGTTTGTGGAGAATAACGTGGTAAAAGTCAATTTTCTTGATTTTCAAGCCAATATATTTTCTTTGTTATTCAAGCCAAAGGGAGGTAAGTTTCCTTTATAGAGGATTCGGACAAGGCGGTTCTAATGGTGTACTTTTTGTTTTGATCTGACTCTTTTTTTAGGAGTTGGGGGGTTTTATATTTCTTGACATTGGAGGTGATCGTCTCTTACTAGGTTGCTAGCTACCGCTGCAACCCGGATTCGATCTTTATTATAATAACTGGTATACGATTATGTTTGAAAGACTGCAGTGTGAAAAGACATCAAAAATGCAGTTTTTGGTGGAAAAATTTATTCTCTTTTAGAAATAATTTATTTTAGTTACTATAGATTTTTAACCCAATTAATTTCCTTTAAAATGAGCTATTGAACAACCCTCTACGATGTTCCAGTGCCAAGCTATCTGTGGAAAAGAAAAAAAAAGAAAAAAATATCCCGTTTGGGGAGACTAACGTGGTTAAAGTCAATTTTCTTGATTTTCAAGCCAATATATTTCCCTTGCTGTTCAAGCCAAGGGACAGAAAATTTCCTATACAGGGGTTTCGGACAAGGCGGTTCTAATGGTGTACTTTTTGTTTTGATCTGACTCCTTTTTTAGGAGCTATGGGTTTTTATATTTCTTAACATTGGACGTGATCGTCTCTTACTAGGTTGCTAGCTACCGCTGCAACCCGGATATTGTTTCTAAGGCTTATCAATTCTTCTTGCCTTTGAGTCTCCTGCTGCTCGTATATTTTTAGTTTAGCTGTCTGTTGTATTTCTACAGCCATTAGGTTTGCAGTCCGGAGTCTGTCGTATTTTCTCCAGCTATTCTTTGCGTCTTCGTAATCTTTATAAGCAGCAACAATTAAATCAACGTGAAAAATAATTTATTTTTTTTCACCCCACAAAGTGACGTAACGAGTCACTTGAAGCAAAAGGAAAACCAAACTAATTTTAAAATTTTTAGGTAGTTTTTTTTTTGAATTAAAAAAATTAAAATTATTGCTCAAACACCATTAATATTTTTGCAGTTTACAGCTAAATATTATTGATTTATTTAATATTTTCAGTAATTATTCTAGTTTCAGTTAACACACACCCATACACGCCTTTCAGTTACTATAGGTCAAAGTTCGCTCTTTATTGTAATTTGTGGTAGTTTCACGCTTGGTAGATTATTTGATTTTATTCTTGCTCATTTTTATTTAATGGAGTTCTTTACTTTTCTTTGAAAAACTTATTTTGTGGAAAAAGTTTTTTTAATTAATTTCTGTTCGTTTTACATTGACATAGTCTTTTCAGAGAAAAAGCAAATAATACTTTAATTTTTTTCGTTTTTTTAAGAATTTATAGCTTGGCCTGCTATTTGTATGCTGGAGAAAAATTTTCAGCAACTTTTAACAACATACACCCTCTTAAAAATCTGGACACAAATAGTAGTGTTTAATTTAGTTTCATACCTCCTCTAGTTGACCTGAAATGGAAAACTTGATACCATTCGCAAAAAATTCTGTTTATTATCTTTGATAGTATTGCTAGGATCAATTCAAAATTAGGTTTTTCAAATGACGTCATTACAATACTGATGGTTAGAGTCCTTTCTCTGCTTTATCAGATACTGTTAAATTCTTTTTTTATATGAACGTTTCTTGGTGTAATGGTTACCACTTAGGACTTTGAATCCTGCGATCTGAGTTCAAATCTCAGTAGATCTTTTTTTTATAACTTATAGCTTACTTATACAACCATTTAGGTTTCTGCCGTAATCTTTTCAAAATTAAATTAGTTACTATGGACTAGAGATCGTTCTTTACCTTATGATTTATTAAGGAATATAATCAAAATACCAATATATATATATAAAGACTCCTTTTATTACTTCAGTTACTAGGGGCTATAACTGTACTAGCCTATACTATAGTTATGTGGCCTATAAAATTTAGTATAGGCGAGAGGTCGTTCTTTACTATAGTTTGATTTACTAACCTATACTATAGTTAAGTGGCCTGTAAAATTTAGCATAGGCAAGAGGTCTTTCTTTATTATAAATGAAATTATAAATTTCCTTATAATTTTTTATAAGGAATATAAAAATATATATTTCTTTTCTATTATAAATTTCTTTTTTATTATAAATTTCCTTTAAAATGAGCCATTGAACAACTCTCTACGATGTTCCAGTGCCAAGCTATCTGTTGAATTACTAACCTATACTATAATTAAGTGGCGTATAAAATTTTATATTGGCAAGAGGTCGTTCTTTATTATAATTTTTAACCCCATCATCCGGGTTGCAGCGGTAGCTAGCAACCTAGTAAGAGACGATCACCTCCAATGTTAAGAAATATAAAACCCCCCAACTCCTAAAAAAAGAGTCAGATCAAAACAAAAAGTACACCATTAGAACCGCCTTGTCCGAATCCTCTATAAAGGAAACTTACTGCCCTTTGGCTTGAATAACAAAGAAAATATATTGGCTTGAAAATCAAGAAAATTGACTTTTACCACGTTATTCTCCCCAAACGGGATATTTTTTTCTTTCTTTTCCACAGATAGCTTGGCACTGGAACATCGTAGAGAGTTGTTCAATGGCTCATTTTAAAGGAAATCTCTAGATCTAGCGCTATTTGTACTTAATTTTTTTTTAATTATTTATAATAAAGAACGAATATTTTACCGATTATCTACTTATAACCATATATGACGTAATAAGTGACATGACGTAATATCTAAAACCTATTGTGTACTAATAACCATATATGACTTAATTAGCGACGTGACGTAAAAATTGAAAAAATTAATTTTTATTTTATTTTCATTTTTAGTTCAGAATCGCTAAAGTTATAAACTGCAAAAATATTTATGGTGTCTGAACAATAGTTTTAATCTTTTAGTTTAGACTAGAAAAATACCTGAAAATTTAAAAATTAGTTTAATTTTTTGTTAGGTTCTTGATACTTGATACGGGACATAAAAATTCAACTAATGGTTACATAATGGTTTCAATCAAGCAAGCTACACGCAAGTTAAAAAAAGAGTACTACCAAAAAAACAGAGATAGCATCCTGAAAAGAGAAAAGCAAAGGTATTCAACCGACCAGGCGTATCGAGATGTGAAATCCGGGTTGCAGCGGTAGCTAGCAACCTAGTAAGAGACGATCACCTCCAATGTTAAGAAATATAAAACCCCCCAACTCCTAAAAAAAGAGTCAGATCATCCGGGTTGCAGCGGTAGCTAGCAACCTAGTAAGAGACGATTACCTCCAATGTCAAGAAATATAAAACCCCCCAACTCCTAAAAAAAGAGTCAGATCAAAACAAAAAGTACACCATTAGAACCGCCTTGTCCGAATTCTCTATAAAGGAAACTTACCGCCCTTTGGCTTGAATAACAAAGAAAATATATTGGATTGAAAATCAAGAAAATTGACTTTTACCACGTTATTCTCCACAAACGGGATATTTTTTTCTTTCCGCTTTTTTTTTCTGCTCAGCTAGCTGGGCACTGGAAAATCATAGAGAGCTGTATAATAGCTCATTTTAAAGGAAATTGCAACATCTAGTCACTTTTGTATTTAAAAATAAAATACTTTTTAAAGTAGAATCAATTTTGTCAAAAAAATTGCATTTTTGATGTATTTTTTACAATAAAGAACAACCTCTTGCCTATACTAAATTATATAGGCCACTTAACTATAGTATAGGTTAGTAATTCAACAGATAGCATGGCACTGGAACATCGTAGAGAGTTGTTCAATGGCTCATTTTAAAGGAAATTTATAATAAAGAACGACCTCTTGCCTATGCTAAATTTTATAGGCCACTTAACAATAGTATAAGTTAGTAAAGGAGTGATATAGTTCATTATGGTAATGAAAGAATTCTAGGCCATACTAACTAATTTAATTTTGAAAAGAAGAAATTTACATAAAGGACCGATATAGTTCATCATAAATTGTATTTTTTAATTAGGTTTTTACAGTAAAGAACAATCTCTCACCCATAGTAACTGATATACGACTGTAATCGGAGACTTTAAATTATACTCGGGTTGCAGCGGTAGCTAGCAACCTAGTAAGAGACGATAACGTCCAATGTTAAGAAATAAAAAAAAACCATAGATCCTACAAAAGGAGGCAGATAAAAACAAAAATTACACCATTAGAACCGCCTCGTCCAAAACCGCTGTATAGAAAACTTTCTGTCATTTGGCTTGAACAGCAAGGGAAATATATTGGCTTGAAAATCAAGAAAATTGACTTTAACCACGTTATTCTCCACAAAAGGCATATTTTTTTATTCTTTTCCACAGATAGCTTGACACTAGAACATCGTAGAGAGTTGTTTAATAGCTCATTTTAAAGGAAATTAATTGGATTTTACATTAAAAGACGATCATTGCAATAACAAACAATTGCATACATTGGAATTACTTAGGTACTTGATGGTTTGAGGTTCGTCTCTTACTATTTCAAAGAAGAAAAAGCCGTAGGCTTTTTCCTGTTTGTAATCAGTTTATTATCCGGGTTGCAGCTGTATCTAGACCAATTTTAACAAAAAAGTTGCATTTTCAAACACAAGCATTGAACAAAATGGCTGTCTCAAAATTTTGATTGGATGTGTTTGGGGGAATGATGAGTGTGGGGGGGAGGTTATATTAAAAGACGATCATTAGAAGATCATACGTAAGTGATCTGGGTTGCAGCGGTAGCTAGTTTACAGTAAAGAACGATCGCTCATGCATAGTAACTGATGTATGGTGGTTCCAGGGGTAGTTACTTGTGGTTCGTCTCTTACTATTTCAAAGAAGAAAAAGCCGTAGGCTTTTTCCTGTTTGTAATGATATAGCATAAAACGAATTCCAAGTTGTAACTGACGTCATCCTGGTTGTTATAGTAAAGAACGAACTCTTGCCCTTAGTTACCTACTATGTTTCCGGGTTGCAGCGGTAGCTAGCAACCTAGTAAGAGACGATCACGTCCAATGTTAAGAAATATAAAAACCCATAGTTCTTAAAAAAAGAGTCAGATCAAAACAAAAAGTACACCATTAGAACCGCCTTGTCCGAAACCCCTGCATAGTAAAATTTCTGTCCCTTGGCTTGAACAGCAAGGGAAATATATTGGCTTGAAAATCAAGAAAAGTGGCAGCTACTACAACATTCTGCCTAAACGGGATATTTTTTTCTTTTTTTTTCTTTTTTTGTATCCAGAGATAGCTTGGCACTGGAACATCGTAGAGGGTTGTTCAATAGCTCATTTTAAAGGAAATTAATTCGGTTAAAAATCTATAGTAACTAAAATAAATTATTTCTAAAAGAGAATAAATTTTTCCACCAAAAACTGCATTTTGATGTCTTTTCACACTGCAGTCTTTCAAACATAATCGTATACCAGCGGTAAGAATTGAACCCACGCCCCTGAAGAGACTGGTGGCTAACACCAGTGCCTTGGACCACTCGGCCAGGCTGCCTCTCATAAATAAATATATATGTGAATTTGGGTTGCAGCAGTAGCTAGCAACCTAGTAATAGACGATCAGTCCAATGCTAAGAAATATAAAAACCCAAAACTCCTAAAAATAGAGTCAGATCAAAACAAAAGTACATCATTAGAAATACCTTGTCTGAAACCCTACTAGATAAATAATGAACGTCATCATAGTTTTATATTAGAGTTATGACGTGAATAGAGTGATCCGGGTTGCAGCGGTAGCTAGCAACCTAGTAAGAGACGATCACGTCCAATGTTAAGAAATATAAAAACCCATAGTTCCTAAAAAAGGAGTCAGATCAAAACAAAAAGTACGCCATTCGAACCGCCTTGTCCGAAAACCCTGTAAAGGAAACTTTCTGTCCCTTGGCTTGAACAGAAAGGGAAATATATTGGCTTGAAAATCAAGAAAAGTGGCAGCTACTACAACATTCTTCCTAAACGGGATATTTTTTTCTTTTTTTTTCTTTGTTTCCAGAGATAGCTTGGCACTGGAACATCGTATAGGGTTGTTCAATAGCTCATTTTAAAGGAAATTAATTGGGTTAAAAACCTTTTGTAACTAAAATAAATTATTTCTAAAAGAGAATAAATTGTTCCACCAAAAACTGCATTTTCGATGTCTTTTCACACTGCAGTCTTTCAAACATAATCGTATACCAGCGGTAAGATTTGAACCCACGCCTCCGAAGAGACTGGTGGTTAACACCAGTGCCTTGGACCACTCGGCCAGGTTGCCTCTCATAAATAATATATATATGAATTACAATAAAGAACGACCTCTTGCCTATACTAATCCGGGTTGCAGCGGTAGCTAGCAACCTAGTAAGAGACGATCACGTCCAATGTTAAGAAATATAAAAACCCATAGTTCCTACAAAAGGAGTCAGATTAAATTCAAAAGTACACCATTAGAACCGCCTTGTCCGAAACCCCTGTCTAGGAAACTTTCAGTCCCTTGGCTTGAACAACAAGGAAAATCTATTGGCTTGAAAAACAAGAAAATTGGCAGCTACTACAACATTCTGCCTAAACGGGATATTTTTTTTCTGTTTTTCTTTTTTTCTTTCTTTTCCACAGATAGCTTGGCACTGGAACATCATAGAGAGTTGTTCAATGGCTCATTTTAAAGAAAATTAATTGGGTTAAAAATCTATAGTAACTAAAATAAATTATTTCTAAAAGAGAATAAATTTTTCCACCAAAAACTGCTTTTATGATGTCTTTTCACACTGCAGTCTTTCAAACATAATCGTATACCAGCGGTAAGATTTGAACCCACGCCTCCGAAGAGACTGGTGGCTAACACCAGTGCCTTGGACCACTCGGCCAGGCTGCCCCTCATAAATAATATATATGTGAATCTGGGTTGCAGCAGTAGCTAGCAACCTAGCAAAATCCGGGTTGCAGCGGTAGCTAGCAACCTAGTAAGAGACGATCACGTCCAAAGTTAAGAAATATAAAAACCCATAGTTCCTAAAAAGGAGTCAGATCAAATTCAAAAGTACACCATTAGAACCGCCTTGTCCGAAACCCCTGTATAGGAAACTTTCAGTCCCTCGGCTTGAACAGCAAGGGAAATATATTGGGTTGAAAATCAAGAAAAGTGGCAGCTACTACAACATTCTGCCTAAACGGGATATTTTTTTTTCTTTTTTTCTTTTCCATAGATAGCTTGGCACTGGAACATCGTAGAGAGTTGTTCAATGGCTCATTTTAAAGTAAATTAATTGGGTTAAAAATCTATTGTAACTAAAATAAATTATTTCTAAAAGAGAATAAATTTTTCCACCAAAAACTGCATTTTTGATGTCTTTTCATACTGCAGTCTTTCAAACATAATCGTAAACCAGCGGTAAGATTTGAACCCACGCCTCCGAAGAGACTGGTGGCTAACACCAGTGCCTTGGACCACTCGGCAAGGCTGCCTCTCATAAATAATATTTATGTGAATCTGGGTTGCAGCAGTAGCTAGCAACCTAGCAAGAGACGATCAGTCCAATGCTAAGAAATATAAAAACCCAAAACTCCTAAAAATAGAGTCAGATCAAAACAAAAGTACATCCTTAGAACTAACTTCTCTGAAACCTTACTAGATAAATAATGAATGTCGTCATAGTTTTCCGGGTTGCAGCGGTAGCTAGCAACCTAGTAAGAGACGATCACGTCCAATGTTAAGAAATATAAAAACCCATAACTCCTAAAATTTACATTAAAGGACGAACTATAGCCCATAGTAACTGGTATCCGGGTTGCGGTTGTAACGAGCAACCTAGTTAGAAACGATCCGGCCCCATAGTAAGAAATGAAATAGATACATTAAAAAACTATCATTGGAATAAAAACCATTATAATAAAGAACGAACTCTTTCCTATGCTAACCTATATAGGCCACTTGACTATAGCATATGCTTGTACAGCTATATTCAAAGTCAATATATTATCTGGGTTGCAGCCGTAGCTAGCAGCCTAGTAAGAGACGATCACGCCCCATAGTAAAAATAAGTCACCAATAACTCCTGAAAAAAGATTCAGATCAAAACAAAACGTATACTTAGAACCGTCTTATTCAAAACCTCAATATAGCAAACTTACCGTCCCTTGGCTTGAATAACAAGGAAAATCTGTTGGCTTGAAATCCGGGTTGCAGCGGTAGCTAGCAACCTAGTAAGAGACGATCACGTCCAATGTTAAGAAATATAAAAACCCATAGTTCCTAACAAAGGAGTCAGATCAAAACAAAAAGTACACCATTAGAACCGCCTTGTCCGAAACCCCTGTATAGGAAACTTTCTGTCCCTTGGCTTGAACAGCAAGGGAAATATATTGGCTTGAAAATCAAGAAAATTGACTTTAACCACGTTATTCTCCCCAAACGGGATATTTTTTTCTTTTTTTTTCTTTTCCACAGATAGCTTGGCACTGGAACATCGTAGAGGGTTGTTCAATAGCTCATTTTAAAGGAAATTAATTGGGTTAAAAATCTATAGTAACTAAAATAAATTATTTCAAAAAGAGAATAAATTTTTCCACCAAAAACTGCATTTTTGATGTCTTTTCACACTGCAGTCTTTCAAACATAATCGTATACCAGTTATCCGGGTTGCAGCGGTAGCTAGCAACCTAGTAAGAGACGATCACCTCCAATGTTAAGAAATATAAAAACCCGTAGCTCCTAAAAAAAGAGTCAGATCAAAACAAAAAGTACACCATTAGAACCGCCTTGTCCAAATCCTCCATAAAGGAAACTTACCGCCCTTTGGCTTGAATAACAAAGAAAAATATATTGGCTTGAAAATCAAGAAAATAGACTTTTACCACGTTATTCTCCCCAAACGGGATATTTTTTTCTTTCTTTTCCACAGATAGCTTGGCACTGGAACATCGTAGAGAGTTGTTCAATGGCTCATTTTAAAGGAAATCTCTAGATCTAGCGCTAAGTGTACTTAATTTTTTTTTTTAAATTAATTTTTTTTTACGAAAAACTTAATTTCTTATATACAATATTAATCAATGACGTCATAGTCTTTGGATGTAGTTAGTACATAAAGTCTGGATCATCGAATTAAAGCTGAAACTAAGTAAAGAACAATTATGTCTACATATATTCACAGTGATGTATAAAATTTCCCATTACATCTGTAAACTGTTCCACAGTTGCCGGTTCATACCTTGGAAGCTTTTCACTAAACATGCAACATTTCTTTTGGATTTTACTATGAAGTTTTGCGAAAGCATCTCTAGCTGACTTTTCAACAAAATCCATTCTTTCAGAGATAATTTTAATCTTTTTATAATAAGGAACGATTGAAATAAAGAACGACACCTAGCCCATGTTAACTGAAACATAAATAGAGATTATTTAATTTCCATCAGTATCATGGCTGTAGAGATGGCTGAAACCTAGTAAAGAACAAATTGCAACGGTAGCTAGCAACCTAGTAAGAGACGATCACGTCCAATGTTATCCGGGTTGCAGCGGTAGCTAGCAACTTAGTAAGAGACGATCACGTCCAATGTTAAGAAATATAAAAACCCATAGTTCCTAACAGAGGAGTCAGATCAAATTAAAAAGTACACCATTAGAACCGCCTTGTCCGAAACCCCTGTATAAGAAACTTTCTGTCCCTTGGCTTGAACAGCAAGGGAAATATATTGGCATGAAAATCAAGAAAATTGACTTTAACCACGTTATTCTCCCCAAACGGGATATTTTTTTCTTTTTCTTTTTTCTTTTTCTTTTCCACAGATAGCTTGGCACTGGAACATCGTAGAGGGTTGTTCAATAGCTCATTTTAAAGGAAATTAACTGGGTTAAAAACCTTTTGTAACTAAAATAAATTATTTCTAAAAGAGAATAAATTTTTCCACCAAAAACTGCATTTTTTTATAATAAAGAACGACCTCTTGCCTATATAAATTAAAAGACGACAATTGCATAGATTGGAATTAGTTAGCTACTTGATTGTTTGAGGTTACATAAAGTTATAATAAAGAACGAATATTTTATCGATTATCTACTAATAACCATATATGACGTGATAAGTGACATGACGTAATATCTAAAACCTATTGTGTACTAATTATAGTACACAATAGGTTTATGACTTAATGAGCTACGTGACGTAAAAATTGAAAAAATTAATTTTTATTTTATTTTCGTTTTTAGTTCAGAATCGCTAAAGTTATAAACTGCAAAAATATTTATGGTGTCTGAACAATAGTTTTAATCTTTTAATTTAGACTAGAAAAATACCTGAAAATTTTAAAATTAGTTTAATTTTTTGTTAGGTTCTTGATACTTGATACGGGATATAAAAATTCAACTAATGGTTACATAATGGTTTCAATCAAGCAAGCTACACGCAAGTTAAAAAAAGAGTACTACCAAAAAAACAGAGATAGCATCTTGAAAAGAGAATAGCAAAGGTATTCAACCGACCAGGCGTATCGAGATGCAAAAATTGATAGTGACAAACAGCGTTATTATAATGATGTAGTTTATAGACATGCGAAAATTGAGACAGCCAAACAAAAGAGCAAGGAACGGTATGATAACGATATAGATTACCGAAACAAACATAAGAAAAAAGTTGCTACCAGAATAATGGGTAGATACTGGGGTGACAAAAGTTATAATTAAGAACGACCTCTTGCCTATACTAAATTTTATACGCCACTTAATTATAGTATAGGTTAGTAATTCAACAGATAGCTTGGCATTCGAACATCGTAGAGAGTTGTTCAATGACTCATTTTAATTACAATAAGGAACAAACTCTAGCCTATAGTAACTAAAATATAAAAATAAATTATTAAATAATTACAAAAATATCTTATTTGTCAACTGAAACTAGAATAATTCCTGAAAATTTTAAATACTTTTTTTTATTTAACTGAAAACGGCAAAAATATTTATGGTGTTTATAATAAAGAACGACCTCTTGCCTATACTAAATTTTATACGCCACTTAATTATAGTATAGGTTAGTAATTCAACAGATAGCTTGGCATTCGAACATCGTAGAGAGTTGTTCAATGACTCATTTTAATTACAATAAGGAACAAACTCTAGCCTATAGTAACTAAAATATAAAAATAAATTATTAAATAATTACAAAAATATCTTATTTGTCAACTGAAACTAGAATAATTCCTGAAAATTTTAAATACTTTTTTTTATTTAACTGAAAACGGCACAAATATTTATGGCGTCAGAGCAATAATTTTAATTTTGTAATTTAAATCAGAAAAATACTTTAAAATTTTAATACAGTAAAGAACGATCTCTCATGCATAGTAACTGATATATGGTGGTTCCAGGGGTAGTTACTTGTGTTATAAAGAACGACCTCTAACCCAAGTTAATTGATCCGGGTTGCTGTTACATTAAAGAACGACCATTGCAGACATTAGACTTAGTTAGCTACTTGATTGTTTGAGGTTACAGTAAGGAACGAAGTCTATCTCATAGTACAACAGAGAAAAGAAAAAGAGGTATAGTGTATATGACGTCATTATAATGATAAAATAACTCTTGGCTATACTAACTGGCATAGTCAAGTTAGTATAGCCGTTAGAATACGTTTATCAAAATCTATTTATCCGTATATACACAGATTTGTGGAAAAATCAAATCAATGAATACCTTACTACAGCACAATGGATGAAAGTGTGCCTCATGATTCGAGGTTTTTGGGTTCAAATCCACCTGTAGTAAGGGATCAATATTAAACGATTGGCTTTTCCTTCTTTAAAAGAAGATTACATTAAGAGACGATCATTGGAATACCAAACTATTGCATAATTTGGACTTAGTTAGCTACTTGAGTGTTTGAGGTGCGTCTCTTACTATTTCAAAGAAGAAAAAGCCGTAGGCTTTTTCCTGTTTGTAATCATACAGCATAGAATCTGGGTTGCAGCGGTAGCTAGCAACCTAGTAAGAGACGATCAGTCCAATGTTACGAAATCCGGTTTGCATTGGTAGTTTACAGTAAAGAACGATCTCTCACCCTTAGTAACTGATATATGGTGATTCCAGGGGTATTTACATTAAAAGACGTTACTACTAGAACCACCCTGTCTAAAACTCCTATATAGCAAACTTACCGTCCCTTTGCTTGAATAAGAAGGAAAATAAGTTGTTTGAAAATCAAGAAAATTGACTTTACCACGATATTCTTCACAAACGACACCTTTTGTCCGCCGTGACGTCATAATTACTATATAAGAAACGTCAAAACTGAAAATGGTCTCATTCATGAATACATAATGGCTAGATCAAAGCAAGCTACACGCAAGTTAAAAAAACAGTACTACAAAAAAAAAAAAACAGAGATAGTATCTCGAAAAGAAAAAAGTAAAGGTATTCAACCGACCGGGCGTATCGAGAAGTAATAATTGAGATTGCAAAACAAAACCGCAAGATGTGTTACCACAATGATGAAGATTATAGACATGCGAAAATTGAGACAGCGAAACAAAAGTTCAAGGAGCGTTATCGCAATGATGAAGTTTATAGACATGCGAAAATTGAGACAGCCAAACAAAACATCAAGGAGCGTTATCAAAATGATACACTTTATAGAGAAGCAACAATTGAGCAGGCTAGACAAAAGATCAAGGAGCGTTATCACAATGATGAAGATTACATAAAGGACTGATATGGTTCATTATTGTTAAGAACGAATTCTAGGCCATAGTGACTAATTTGGTTTGAAATCCGGGTTGCAGCGGTAGCTAGCAACCTAGTAAGAGACGATCACGTCCAATGTTAAGAAATATAAAAACCCATAGTTCTTAAAAAAAGAGTCAGATCAAAACAAAAAGTACACCATTAGAACCGCCTTGTCCGAAACCCCTGCATAGTAAAATTTCTGTCCCTTGGCTTGAACAGCAAGGAAAATATATTGGCTTGAAAATCAAGAAAAGTGGCAGCTACTACAACATTCTGCCTAAACTGGATATTTTTTTCTTTTTTTTTCTTTTTTTTTTCTTTTGTATCCAGAGATAGCTTGGCACTAGAACATCGTAGAGGGTTGTTCAATAGCTCATTTTAAAGGACATTAATTGGGTTAAAAATCTATAGTAACTAAAATAAATTATTTCTAAAAGAGAATAAATTTTTCCACCAAAAACTGCATTTTGATGTCTTTTCACACTGCAGTCTTTCAAACATAATCGTATACCAGCGGTAAGAATTGAACCCACGCCTCTGAAGAGACTGGTGGCTAACACCAGTGCCTTGGACCACTCGGCCAGGCTGCCTCTCATAAATAAATATATATGTGAATTTGGGTTGCAGCAGTAGCTAGCAACCTAGTAAGAGACGATCAGTCCAATGCTAAGAAATATAAAAACCCAAAACTCCTAAAAATAGAGTCAGATCAAAACAAAAGTACATCATTAGAAATACCTTGTCTGAAACCCTACTAGATAAATAATGAACGTCATCATAGTTTTATATTAGAGTTATGACGTGAATAGAGTGACGTCATAATTAGTATATAAGGAAAGTCAAAACTGAAAACTCTCTCATTCTTGATTAGAATAATGGTTAGATCAAAGCAGGCTATACGCAAGTTGAAGAAAGAGTACTACACAAACAACAGAGATAGTAACTTGAAAAGAAAAAAGCAAAGGTATTCAACCGACCAGGCGTATCGAGAAGTAATAATTGAGAGAGCAAAAGAAAACAGCAAGATGTGTTATCACAATGATGAAGATTATAGACATGCAAATTACAGTAAAGAACGATCTCTCTCCCATACTAACTGATGTATGGTGGTTCCAGGTGTAGTTACATAAAGGACGAATATAGCTCATCATAAATGGTGTTTGTCAATTATCCGGGTTGCAGCGGTAGCTAGCAACCTATTCTGGGTTGCAGCGGTAGCTAGCAACCTAGTAAGAGACCATCAGAAAGATCTCTTTCCCATACTAACGGATATATGGTGGTTCCAGGTGCAGTTACATAAAGGACGAATATAGCTCATCATAAATGGCGTTTGTCAATTATCCGGGTTGCAGCGGTAGCTAGCAACCTAGTCTGGGTTGCAGCGGTCGCTAGCAACCTAGTAAGAGACCATCACGTCCAATGTTACGAAATATATATCAGCGAGCTTTACTGAAGAGCTTTGAAGCTCCTATCTGCAAAAATGTGAAATTTGGTGTTTTTTGCAAGAAGAAAGTCTGGGTTGCAGCGGTAGCTAGCAACCTAGTAAGAGACCACCACGTCCAATGTTACGAAATATATATCAGCGAGCTTTACTGAAGAGCTTTGAAGCTCCTATCTGCAAAAATGTGAAATTTGGTGTTTTTTGCAAGAAGAAAGATCTTGGATGTGTGTTTATTTGCCTTTTTCGTTTTTCCAGGGGTGATCGTATCGAGGTCCTCAAATTTTGCGAGAGGGCTTATTTGAATAGAAATTAGTAGTTCTAGTGCCTTTTCTTATAAAAAAAAAGAATCACAACAGATAGCATGGCACTGAAACATCGTAGAGGGTTGTTCAATGGCTCATTTTAAAGGAAATTAGTATGGGAGAGAGATCTTTCTGATGGTCTCTTACTAGGTTGCTAGCTACCGCTGCAACCCAGAATAGGTTGCTAGCTACCGCTGCAACCCGGATAATTGACAAACACCATTTATGATGAGCTATATTCGTCCTTTATGTAACTACACCTGGAACCACCATATATCAGTTAGTATGGGAGAGAGATCGTTCTTTACTGTAATTTGCATGTCTATAATCTTCATCATTGTGATAACACATCTTGCTGTTTTCTTTTGCTCTCTCAATTATTACTTCTCGATACGCCTGGTCGGTTGAATACCTTTGCTTTTTTCTTTTCAAGTTACTATCTCTGTTGTTTGTGTAGTACTCTTTCTTCAACTTGCGTATAGCCTGCTTTGATCTAACCATTATTCTAATCAAGAATGAGAGAGTTTTCAGTTTTGACTTTCCTTATATACTAATTATGACGTCACTCTATTCACGTCATAACTCTAATATAAAACTATGATGACGTTCATTATTTATCTAGTAGGGTTTCAGACAAGGTATTTCTAATGATGTACTTTTGTTTTGATCTGACTCTATTTTTAGGAGTTTTGGGTTTTTATATTTCTTAGCATTGGACTGATCGTCTCTTACTAGGTTGCTAGCTACTGCTGCAACCCAAATTCACATATATATTTATTTATGAGAGGCAGCCTGGCCGAGTGGTCCAAGGCACTGGTGTTAGCCACCAGTCTCTTCAGAGGCGTGGGTTCAATTCTTACCGCTGGTATACGATTATGTTTGAAAGACTGCAGTGTGAAAAGACATCAAAATGCAGTTTTTGGTGGAAAAATTTATTCTCTTTTAGAAATAATTTATTTTAGTTACTATAGATTTTTAACCCAATTAATGTCCTTTAAAATGAGCTATTGAACAACCCTCTACGATGTTCCAGTGCCAAGCTATCTCTGGATACAAAAGAAAAAAAAAAGAAAAAAAAAGAAAAAAATATCCCGTTTAGGCAGAATGTTGTAGTAGCTGCCACTTTTCTTGATTTTCAAGCCAATATATTTCCCTTGCTGTTCAAGCCAAGGGACAGAAATTTTACTATGCAGGGGTTTCGGACAAGGCGGTTCTAATGGTGTACTTTTTGTTTTGATCTGACTCTTTTTTTAAGAACTATGGGTTTTTATATTTCTTAACATTGGACGTGATCGTCTCTTACTAGGTTGCTAGCTACCGCTGCAACCCGGATTTCAAACCAAATTAGTCACTATGGCCTAGAATTCGTTCTTAACAATAATGAACCATATCAGTCCTTTATGTAATCTTCATCATTGTGATAACGCTCCTTGATCTTTTGTCTAGCCTGCTCAATTGTTGCTTCTCTATAAAGTGTATCATTTTGATAACGCTCCTTGATGTTTTGTTTGGCTGTCTCAATTTTCGCATGTCTATAAACTTCATCATTGCGATAACGCTCCTTGAACTTTTGTTTCGCTGTCTCAATTTTCGCATGTCTATAATCTTCATCATTGTGGTAACACATCTTGCGGTTTTGTTTTGCAATCTCAATTATTACTTCTCGATACGCCCGGTCGGTTGAATACCTTTACTTTTTTCTTTTCGAGATACTATCTCTGTTTTTTTTTTGTAGAACTGTTTTTTTAACTTTCGTGTAGCTTGCTTTGATCTATCCATTATGTATTCATGAATGAGACCATTTACAGTTTTGACGTTTCTTGTATAGTAATTGTGACGTCACGACGGACAAAAGGTGCCGTTTGTGAAGAATATCATGGTAAAGTCAATTTTCTTTATTTTCAACCAACTTATTTTCCTTCTTATTCAAGCAAAGGGACGGTAAGTTTGCTATATAGGAGTTTTAGATAAGGTGGTTCTAGTAGTAACGTCTTTTAATATAAATACCCCTGGAATCACCACATATCAGTTACTAAGGGTGAGAGATCGTTCTTTACTGTAAACTACCAATGCAAACCGGATTTCGTAACATTGGACTGATCGTCTCTTACTAGGTTGCTAGCTACCGCTGCAACCCAGATTCTATGCTGTATGATTACAAACAGGAAAAAGCCTACGGCTTTTTCTTCTTTGAAATAGCAAGAGACGCACCTCAAACAATCAAGTAGCTAACTAAGTCCAAATTATACAATAGTTTGGTATTCCAATGATCGTCTCTTAATGTAATCTTCTTTTAAAGAAGGAAAAGCCAATCGTTTAATATTGATCCCTTACTACAGGTGGATTTGAACCCGAAAACCTCGAATCATGAGGCACACTTTCATCCATTGTGCTGTAGTAAGGTATTCATTGATTTGATTTTTCCACAAATCTGTGTATATACGGATAAATAGATTTTGATAAACGTATTTTAACGGCTATACTAACTTGACTATGCCAGTTAGTATAGCCAAGAGTTATTTTATCATTATAATGACGTCATATACACTATACCTCTTTTTCTTTTCTCTGTTGTACTATGAGATAGACTTCGTTCCTTACTGTAACCTCAGACAATCAAGTAGCTAACTAAGTCTAATGTCTGCAATGGTTTGTTATTTCAATGATCGTTCTTTAATGTAACAGCAACCCGGATCAATTAACTTGGGTTAGAGGTCGTTCTTTATAACACAAGTAACTACCCCTGGAACCACCATATATCAGTTACTATGCATGAGAGATCGTTCTTTACTGTATTAAAATTTTAAAGTATTTTTCTGATTTAAATTACAAGATTAAAATTATTGCTCTGACACCATAAATATTTTTGCCGTTTTCAGTTAAATAAAAAAAAGTATTTAAAATTTTCAGGAATTATTCTAGTTTCAGTTGACAAATAAGATATTTTTGTAATTATTTAATAATTTATTTTTATATTTTAGTTACTATAGGCTAGAGTTTGTTCCTTATTGTAATTAAAATGAGTCATTGAACAACTCTCTACGATGTTCGAATGCCAAGCTATCTGTTGAATTACTAACCTATACTATAATTAAGTGGCGTATAAAATTTAGTATAGGCAAGAGGTCGTTCTTTATTATAAACACCATAAATATTTTTGCCGTTTTCAGTTAAATAAAAAAAAGTATTTAAAATTTTCAGGAATTATTCTAGTTTCAGTTGACAAATAAGATATTTTTGTAATTATTTAATAATTTATTTTTATATTTTAGTTACTATAGGCTAGAGTTTGTTCCTTATTGTAATTAAAATGAGTCATTGAACAACTCTCTACGATGTTCGAATGCCAAGCTATCTGTTGAATTACTAACCTATACTATAATTAAGTGGCGTATAAAATTTAGTATAGGCAAGAGGTCGTTCTTTATTATAATAACATTGGACGTGATCGTCTCTTACTAGGTTGCTAGCTACCGTTGCAATTTGTTCTTTACTAGGTTTCAGCCATCTCTACAGCCATGATACTGATGGAAATTAAATAATCTCTATTTATGTTTCAGTTAACATGGGCTAGGTGTCGTTCTTTATTGCAATCGTTCCTTATTATAAAAAGATTAAAATTATCTCTGAAAGAATGGATTTTGTTGAAAAGTCAGCTAGAGATGCTTTCGCAAAACTTCATAGTAAAATCCAAAAGAAATGTTGCATGTTTAGTGAAAAGCTTCCAAGGTATGAACCGGCAACTGTGGAACAGTTTACAGATGTAATGGGAAATTTTATACATCACTGTGAATATATGTAGGCATAATTGTTCTTTACTTAGTTTCAGCTTTAATTCGATGATCCAGACTTTATGTACTAACTACATCCAAAGACTATGACGTCATTGATTAATATTGTATATAAAAAATTAAGTTTTTCGTAAAAAAAAATTAATTTAAAAAAAAAATTAAGTACACATAGCGCTAGATCTAAAGATTTCCTTTAAAATGAGCCATTGAACAACTCTCTACGATGTTCCAGTGCCAAGCTATCTGTGGAAAAGAAAGAAAAAATATCCCGTTTGGGGAGAATAACGTGGTAAAAGTCTATTTTCTTGATTTTCAAGCCAATATATTTTCTTTGTTATTCAAGCCAAAGGGCGGTAAGTTTCCTTTATGGAGGATTTGGACAAGGCGGTTCTAATGGTGTACTTTTTGTTTTGATCTGACTCTTTTTTAGGAGCTACGGGTTTTTATATTTCTTAACATTGGAGGTGATCGTCTCTTACTAGGTTGCTAGCTACCGCTGCAACCCGGATAACTGGTATACGATTATGTTTGAAAGACTGCAGTGTGAAAAGACATCAAAAATGCAGTTTTTGGTGGAAAAATTTATTCTCTTTTAGAAATAATTTATTTTAGTTACTATAGATTTTTAACCCAATTAATTTCCTTTAAAATGAGCTATTGAACAACCCTCTACGATGTTCCAGTGCCAAGCTGTCTGTGGAAAAGAAAAAAAAAGAAAAAAATATCCCGTTTGGGGAGAATAACGTGGTTAAAGTCAATTTTCTTGATTTTCAAGCCAATATATTTCCCTTGCTGTTCAAGCCAAGGGACAGAAAGTTTCCTATACAGGGGTTTCGGACAAGGCGGTTCTAATGGTGTACTTTTTGTTTTGATCTGACTCCTTTGTTAGGAACTATGGGTTTTTATATTTCTTAACATTGGACGTGATCGTCTCTTACTAGGTTGCTAGCTACCGCTGCAACCCGGATTTCAAGCCAACAGATTTTCCTTGTTATTCAAGCCAAGGGACGGTAAGTTTGCTATATTGTGGTTTTGAATAAGACGGTTCTAAGTATACGTTTTGTTTTGATCTGAATCTTTTTTCAGGAGTTATTGGTGACTTATTTTTACTATGGGGCGTGATCGTCTCTTACTAGGCTGCTAGCTACGGCTGCAACCCGGATAATATATTGACTTTGAATATAGCTGTACAAGCATATGCTATAGTCAAGTGGCCTATATAAGTTAGTATAGGGAAGAGTTCGATCTTTATTATAATCACTCTATTCACGTCATAGCTCTAATATAAAACTATGATGACGTTCATTATTTATCTAGTAGGGTTTCAGACAAGGTATTTCTAATGATGTACTTTTGTTTTGATCTGACTCTATTTTTAGGAGTTTTGGGTTTTTATATTTCTTAGCATTGGACTGATCGTCTCATTACTAGGTTGCTAGCTACTGCTGCAACCCAAATTCACATATATATTTATTTATGAGAGGCAGCCTGGCCGAGTGGTCCAAGGCACTGGTGTTAGCCACCAGTCTCTTCAGAGGCGTGGGTTCAATTCTTACCGCTGGTATACGATTATGTTTGAAAGACTGCAGTGTGAAAAGACATCAAAATGCAGTTTTTGGTGGAAAAATTTATTCTCTTTTAGAAATAATTTATTTTAGTTACTATAGATTTTTAACCCAATTAATTTCCTTTAAAATGAGCTATTGAACAACCCTCTACGATGTTCCAGTGCCAAGCTATCTCTGGATACAAAAAAAGAAAAAAAAAGAAAAAAAGAAAAAAATATCCCGTTTAGGCAGAATGTTGTAGTAGCTGCCACTTTTCTTGATTTTCAAGCCAATATATTTCCCTTGCTGTTCAAGCCAAGGGACAGAAATTTTACTATGCAGGGGTTTCGGACAAGGCGGTTCTAATGGTGTACTTTTTGTTTTGATCTGACTCTTTTTTTAAGAACTATGGGTTTTTATATTTCTTAACATTGGACGTGATCGTCTCTTACTAGGTTGCTAGCTACCGCTGCAACCCGGAAACATAGTAGGTAACTAAGGGCAAGAGTTCGTTCTTTACTATAACAACCAGGATGACGTCAGTTACAACTTGGAATTCGTTTTATGCTATATCATTACAAACAGGAAAAAGCCTAGGGCTTTTTCTTCTTTGAAATAGTAAGAGACGAACCACAAGTAACTACCCCTGGAACCACCATACATCAGTTACTATGCATGAGCGATCGTTCTTTACTGTAAACTAGCTACCGCTGCAACCCAGATCACTTACGTATGATCTTCTAATGATCGTATTTTAATATAACCTCCCCCCCCCCCACACTCATCATTCCCCCAAACACATCCAATCAAAATTTTGAGACAGCCATTTTGTTCAATGCTTGTGTTTGAAAATGCAACTTTTTTGTTAAAATTGGTCTAGATACAGCTGCAACCCGGATAATAAACTGATTACAAACAGGAAAAAGCCTACGGCTTTTTCTTCTTTGAAATAGTAAGAGACGAACCTCAAACCATCAAGTACCTAAGTAATTCCAATGTATGCAATTGTTTGTTATTGCAATGATCGTCTTTTAATGTAAAATCCAATTAATTTCCTTTAAAATGAGCTATTAAACAACTCTCTACGATGTTCTAGTGTCAAGCTATCTGTGGAAAAGAATAAAAAAATATGCCTTTTGTGGAGAATAACGTGGTTAAAGTCAATTTTCTTGATTTTCAAGCCAATATATTTCCCTTGCTGTTCAAGCCAAATGACAGAAAGTTTTCTATACAGCGGTTTTGGACGAGGCGGTTCTAATGGTGTACTTTTTGTTTTGATCTGCCTCCTTTTGTAGGATCTATGGGTTTTTTTTATTTCTTAACATTGGACGTTATCGTCTCTTACTAGGTTGCTAGCTACCGCTGCAACCCGAATATAATTTAAAGTCTCCGATTACAGTCGTATATCAGTTACTATGGGTGAGAGATTGTTCTTTACTGTAAAAACCTAATTAAAAAATACAATTTATGATGAACTATATCGGTCCTTTATGTAAATGCCAATCTATCTGTGAAAAAGAAAAAAAAGAGAAAATAAATATCCCGTTTAGGCAGAATGTTGTAGTAGCTGCCACTTTTCTTGATTTTCAAGCCAATATATTTCCCTTGCTGTTCAAGCCAAGGGACTGAAATTTTCCTATACAGGGTTTTCGGACAAGGCGGTTCTAATGGTGTACTTTTGAATTTGATCTGACTCCTTTTTTAGGAACTATGGGTTTTTATATTTCTTAACATTTATGTGATCGTCTCTTACTAGGTTGTTAGCTACCGCTGCAACCCGGATTATGCAGAATGTTGTAGTAGCTGCCACTTTTCTTGATTTTCAAACCAATATATTTCCCTTGCTGTTCAAGCCAAGGGACAGAAAGTTTCCTATGCAGGGGTTTCGGACAAGGCGGTTCTAATGGTGTACTTTTTGTTTTGATCTGACTCCTTTTTTAGGAACTATGTTTTTTTTTTCTTAACATTGGACGTGATCGTCTCTTACTAGGTTGCTAGCTACCGCTGCAACCCGGATTTCAGTTACTATGGACTAAAGTTTATTCTTTAGTGCAATTAAAATGAGCTATTGAACAACACTCTACGATGTTCCAGTGCCAAGCTATCTGTGGAAAAGAAAGAAAAAAGAAAAAAAAAGAAAAAAATATCCCGTTTAGGCAGAATGTTGTAGTAGCTGCCACTTTTCTTGATTTTCAAGCCAATATATTTCCCTTGCTGTTGAAGCCAAGGGACAGAAAGTTTCCTATACAGGGGTTTCAGACAAGGCGGTTCTAATGGTGTACTTTTTGTTTTGATCTGACTCCTCTGTTAGGAACTATGGGTTTTTATATTTCTTAACATTGGACGTGATCGTCTCTTACTAGGTTGCTAGCTACCGCTGCAACCCGGATATAACTAAGGGTTTTTATAAATCCTTAGAATGAGACATTACACAGCTCTTTATTATGACCATGAACTGTTTGATTTAATACTTAAGTTACTTCGGGTTCAGTTAGTTCCTTGTTGTAACAACCCGGACTATTTAAAATAAAATGTAACCTCTTATGACGTCGTATATACCAAAGACCTCTTTTTCTTTTCCTTGTTGCATCAGTTACTATGAGATAGACTTTGTTCCTTATTGTAGTAATGTTTCAATTTTTACGTAATATCATAAAAATATAAAAATTTCGTTTGGTTACTTGGAGTTTTGGTTATTATTGAGACGAGTCACTCTTACTATACAGCTCTTTACCAAGAACTCTTTGATAAAACCCTGATTACAAACAGGAAAAATCTTACGGTTTTTTTTTATTTGGAATAGTACGAGACAAACCTGAAAGAATCAGGCAGCTAACTAAGTCTAGTATATGCAATGGTTTGGTATTCTAATGATCTTCTTTTAATATACTTAACTACATTCACTAGAAAGTTTATCATTTACTAAGGGCAATAGTTCGTTCTTTAATATATGTTCCAGTGCCAAGCTATCTGTGGAAAAGAAAGAAAAGAGAAAAAAAGAAAAAAATATCCCGTTTAGGCAGAATGTTGTAGTAGCTACCACTTTTCTTGATTTTCAAGCCAATATAGTCCCCTTGCTGTTCAAGCCAAGGGACAGAAAGTTTCCTATACAGAGGTTTCGGACAAGGCGGTTCTAATGGTGTACTTTTTGTTTTGATCTGACTCCTCTGTTAGGAACTATGGGTTTTTATATTTCTTAACTTGGGACGTGATCGTCTCTTACTAGGTTGCTAGCTACCGCTGCAACCCGGATATAATACAGACAAGAGTTCGTTCCTTATTATACTCTTTACCATAACAACCAGGATAACGTCAGTTACGACTTGGGTTCCGTTTTATGCTATATCATTACAAACAGGAAAAAGCCTACGGCTTTTTCTTCTTTTAAATAGTAAGAGACGAACCTCAAGCAATCAAGTAGCTAATTATGTCCAATGTACGCAGTGGTATGCTATTCCAATGATCATCTTTTAATGTAATTCATTAATCGGATATTTTAATATATCCTATTCGGTCTAGAGGTTGGAATAGCTCTCACCCAGTTGGCTTGAGTTCAATTTCCGTATGGGAAATTTTTACTTATGATGATTTCTTAAGGAATATAATTAGAATTTCTTCATGTAATAAAAATAATCTGTTTTAATTACAAAAGGTTTTAAACCCCATTAATTTCCTTTAAAATGAGCCATTGAACAACTCTCTACGATGTTCCAGTGCAAAGCTATCTGTTGAATTACTAACTTATACTATAATTAAGTGGCGTATAAAATTTAGTACAGGCAAGAAGTCGTTCTTTATTATAAACCACTGCAACCCGGATTAGAACTCTTTCTAATTGATTACAAACAGGAAAAAGCCTACGGCTTTTTCTTCTTTGAAATAGTAAGAGACTAGCCTCAAACAATCAATTAGCTAACTAAATCAAATGTATGTATTGGGTTTTTATTCCAATGACCGTCTTTTAGTGGAAAATTTTAATATATTGACCTTAATTATAATAACTGTACTAGCCTATACTATAGTTAAGTGGCCTATAAAATTTAGTATAGGAAAGAAGTCGTTCTTTATTATAAAACTTACCACGAACTGTTTGTTTGCTTCAAAAATCAAATGTCTTTGAAAAGACAGCAGTATGGAAAGACATCAAAAATACAGTTTTTAGTGGGAAAATTTATCCTGTTTTAAAATAATTTGTTTTAGTTACCAAAGGTTTTTAACCCAATTAATTTCCTTTAAAATGAGCCATTGAACAACTCTCTACGATTTGTCCAGTGCAAAGCTATCTCTGGAAAAGAAGAAAAAAAGAAAAAAATATCCCGTTTGTGGAGAATAACGTGGTTAAAGTCAATTATCTTGATTTTCAAGCCAATATATTTCCCTTGCTGTTCAAGCCAAAGGGCGGTAAGTTTCCTTTCAAGGGGTTTCGGACAAGGCGGTTCTAATGGTGTACTTTTTGTTTTGATCTGACTCCTTTTTAGGAACTATGGGCTTTTACATTTCTTAACATTGGACGTGATCGTCTCTTTCTAGGTTGCTAGCTACCGCTTCAACCCGGATCCTAGATACCACTGCAACCCGGATGTAGCTACCCCTGGAGCCACCGTATATCAGTTACTATTGGCGAGAGATCGTTCTTTACTGTAAAACTTGCGTGCGACTTGCTTGATTGAAACCATTATGTAATTATGAATGAGAACATTTTCATCTTTGTAGTTCTTAAGTAGTAATTATGACGTCACAGCGTAATGATTTTGTTGACGTCATAGAGCAATGATATTATTTCATGACGTCTTCAGAAACAACAATATAATTTCATGTTTTTCTATTCACGTCATAGCTCTAATATAAAACTATGATGACATTCATTATTTATCTAGTAGGGTTTCAGACAAGGTAATTCTAATGATGTACTTTTGTTTTGATCTGACTCTATTTTTAGGAGTTTTGTTATATTTCTTAGCATTGGACTGATCATCTCTTACTAGGTTGCTAGCTATTGCTGCAACCCAAATTCACATATATAATTATTTATGAGAGGCAGCCTGGCCGAGTGGTCCAAGGCACTGGTGTTAGCCACCAGTCTCTTCGGAGGCGTGGGTTCAAATCTTGCCGCTGGTATACGATTATGTTTGAAAGACTGCAGTGTGAAAAGACATCGAAAATGCAGTTTTTGGTGGAAAAATTTATTCTCTTTTAGAAATAATTTATTTTAGTTACAAAAGGTTTTTAACCCAATTAATTTACTTTAAAATGAGCTATTGAACAACCCTCTACGATGTTCCAGTGCCAAGCTATCTGTGGAAAAGAAAAAAAAAAGAAAAAAGAAAATAATATCCCGTTTGGGGAGAATAACGTGGTTAAAGTCAATTTTCTTGATTTTCAAGCCAATATATTTCCCTTGCTGTTCAAGCCAAGGGACAGAAAGTTTCCTATACAGGGGTTTCGGACAAGGCGGTTCTAATGGTGTACTTTTTGTTTTGATCTGACTCCTTTGTTAGGAACTATGGGTTCTTATATTTCTTAACATTGGACGTGATCGTCTCTTACTAGGTTGCTAGCTACCGCTGCAACCCGGATCAATTGGTATTTTGTCTTTATCTGCTCACAACTGTCACAATGCATTGTGGGGTATACATCCCTAATGTTAGCTACCTTATCAAGGCTCTCACCAAATAATTTTATTATTGTATTTTCATCCACAGAAACTCTAATATTGCTATCACCGTAAATGAAGTCTTGACTATTATTACGACAGAGTCTACTTGACACTTCTTCTATGTAATGACTTAGTTCCTTGTACGAGCCCTCGACTTTTAGTAGATTAATATGTTGTATAATCTTACATTTTGATACTGCCTTATATACGCTATTAATGAAACAGTTCAAGACAGGAAAATGTGGAGCTAGTGCCCTTAGAGAACGCAAATAGCTCTGACATCCCTCATTTGGGCTACAGTATAACGAATGCCCATGCTTTCTTGTGTCCCTGTAATTGATTTCACAATAATCCAAGCCGCCAAGGTAGAAATTAACCACTTTGTCAGTTGAAAATTTTAATGCTATATTATTTTCAAGGATATCAAAAAGAATTTGACATAATTCAATATCCGTCGGATAGAGCTTGCAGATATCAGGGTGACATTGCCAAGTAACCTGCTGCCCAATTTTTGGTTTTGAATGTTTACTCAGATTGTTATAGGTGACTTCAGCCATCATAATTTCCTTGTCAGATCTAGATTCAGAGCATTCTTCAATAGTTGTCTCGTACTTTTCAGGACAGTTTGTTCTACTACACAGAGAATTTTTTGCCAAATATTCAGTAGAACTAAAAGAACTGTTTAAAACACAGTTAGAAATGCTTTTTTCTTGAGTCGGTGTTCCAGGAATTTGTTCTAAATCATTAGTCTTACAAACACATTTACTAATAACCCTAACAGGCTCGTTTTCGCCATAATTGAAAAACATTGCTTTTCCTTCGCTGTTGATAGGTATGCTTGTATATATGTTTTTATTGCTGCTACATAAACTGCAATTGCTAATTCCAAAATTAATATACGAATTTTCAAAGAAGTACGCCTCCGTATATTCACTGTGTTGTCGAACATTTTCCATTGCATCTGTAAACTGTTCCGCAGTTGCCAATCCATACCTTGGAAGCTTTTCATTAAACTGACAACATTTCTTTTGGATATTACTATGAAGCTTTGCCAAGGAATTTCTAGCCGACTTTTCAACAGCATCCGCTCTTTCAAAGAGAATTTTAATCTGTAATTTTGAATACTTTTCGTGATCCTGGTAAAACATGCGTAAAATGTTTCTCAATTTACGAAGATCAGCCTGCATTTTTGCCATCTTCTTGTATTTCTGAATGTAATTTTTCCCTTTGTCCTTATGCGTTCTTCGGTACAACCTCGCAGAGAATTTAATTTTTTCATTATAGCTTTTGTCACCCCAGTATCTACCCATTATTCTGGTAGCAACTTTTTTCTTATGTTTGTTTCGGTAATCTTCATCATTATCATACCGTTCCCTGCTCTTTTGTCTAGCCTGCTCAATTCTTGATTCTCTGTAATGTTAATCATTAACATAACGATCCTTTATATTTTGATTTGCATTCTCAATTTTTGCTTGTCTTTAATCTTGATCATTTTCATACCGTTCCCTAATCTTTTGTCTAGCCTGCTCAATTGTTGCTTCTCTATAAAGTTTATCATTGTGATAACGCTCCTTGATCTTTTGTTTAGCCTGCTCAATTCTTGCTTCTCTGTAATGTTCATCATTACCATACCGTTCCTTGATCTTTTGTTTGGCTGTCTCAATTTTTGCATGTCTATAATCTTCATCATTGTGATAACACATCTTGCTGTTTTCTTTTGCTCTCTCAATTATTACTTCTCGATACGCCTGGTCGGTTGAATACCTTTGTTTTGCTCTCTCAATTATTACTTCTCGATACACCTGGTCGGTTGAATACCTTTGCTTTTTTCTTTTCAAGTTACTATCTCTGTTGTTTGTGTAGTACTCTTTCTTCAACTTGCGTATAGCCTGCTTTGATCTAACCATTATTCTAATCAAGAATGAAAGAATTTTCAGTTTTGACTTTCCTTATATACTAATTATGACGTCACTCTATTCACGTCATAGCTCTAATATAAAACTATGATGACGTTCATTATTTATCTAGTAGGGTTTCAGACAAGGTATTTCTAATGATGTACTTTTGTTTTGATCTGACTCTATTTTTAGGAGTTTTGGGTTTTTATATTTCTTAGCATTGGACAGATCGTCTATTACTAGGTTACTAGCTACTGCTGCAACCCAAATTCACATATATATTTATTTATGAGAGGCAGCCTGGCCGAGTGGTCCAAGGCACTGGTGTTAGCCACCAGTCTCTTCAGAGGCGTGGGTTCAATTCTTACCGCTGGTATACGATTATGTTTGAAAGACTGCAGTGTGAAAAGACATCAAAATGCAGTTTTTGGTGGAAAAATTTATTCTCTTTTTTAGGAATAATTTATTTTAGTTACTATAGATTTTTAACCCGATTAATTTCCTTTAAAATGAACTATTGAAAAACCCTCTACGATTTTCCAGAGCCAAGCTATCTCTGGATACAAAAAAAGAAAAAAAAAAGAAAAAAAGAAAAAAAATATCCCGTTTAGGCAGAATGTTGTAGTAGCTGCCACTTTTCTTGATTTTCAAGCCAATATATTTCCCTTGCTGTTCAAGCCAAGGAAAGAAATTTTACTATGCAGGGGTTTCGGACAAGGCGCTTCTAATGGTGTACTTTTTGTTTTGATCTGACTCTTTTTTTAAGAACTATGGGTTTTTATATTTCTTAACATTGGACGTGATCGTCTCTTACTAGGTTGCTAGCTACCGCTGCAACCCGGATCTTGATTTTCAGGCCAATATATTTTCTTTGTTATTCAAGCCAAAGGACGGTAAGTTTGCTATATAGAAGTTTTGGACAAGGCGGTTCTAATAATGTACTTCTTGCTTTGATCGGAATCTTTTTTTTAGCAGTTATTGGTTTTTATATTTCTTAACATTGGACATGATCGTCTCTTACTAGGTTGCTAGCTACCGCTGCAACCCGGATCGGGCAGTTAATTAAGTCTAATGTGTGACATGGTTTGTTCTTTATTTAGTTTCAGCCATCTCTACAGTTATGGTACTGATGAAAACTATATAATCCTTATTTACTTTTCAGTTAACATGGGCTAGATGTTGTTCTTTACTATAACAGATTCACATATATAGTTATTTATGAGAGGCAGCCTGGCCGAGTGGTCCAAGGCACTGGTGTTAGCCACCAGTCTCTTCGGAGGCGTGGGTTCAAATCTTACCGCTGGTATGCGATTATGTTTGAAAGACTGCAGTGTGAAAAGACATCAAAAATGCAGTTTTTGGTGGAAAAATTGATTCTCTTTTAGAAATAATTTATTTTAGTTACTATAGATTTTTAACCCAATTAATTTCCTTTAAAATGAGCTATTGAACAACCCTCTACGATGTTCCAGTGCCAAGCTATCTCTGGATACAAAGAAAAAAAATAAAAAAAAAATATCCCGTTTGGGGAGAATAACGTGGTTAAAGTCAATTTTCTTGATTTTCAAGCCAATATATTTCCCTTGCTGTTCAAGCCAAGGGACAGAAAGTTTTCTATACAGGGGTTTCGGACAAGGCGATTCTAATGGTGTACTTTTTGTTTTGATCTGACTCCTTTTTTAGGAACTATGGGTTTTTATATTTCTTAACATTGGACGTGATCGTCTCTTACTAGGTTGCTAGCTACCGCTGCAACCCTGATATCTCTGAAAGAATAGATTTTGTTGAAAAGTCAGCTAGAGATGCTTTCGCAAAACTTCATAGTAATATCCAAAAGAAATGTTGCATGTTTAGTGAAAAGCTTCCAAGGTATGGACTGGCAACTGTGGAACATTTTACAGATGTAATGGGAAATCTTATACATCACTGTGAATATATGGAGGCATAATTGTCCTTTAATTAGTTTCAGCTTAAATTCGATGATCGAGCCTTTATGTACTACATCCAACGACTATGACGTCACTGATCAATATTGTATATACAAAATTAAGTTTTTCGTGAAAAATAATTAATAAAAAAATTAAGTGCAAAAGGCGCTAGATCTAGAGATTTCCTTTAAAATGAGCCATTGAACAACTCTCTACGATGTTCCAGTGCCAAGCTATCTCTGGAAACAAAAGAAAGAAAAAAATATCTCGTTTATGCAGAATAACGTGGTTAAAGTCAATTTTCTTATTTTCAAGCCAATATATTTTCTTTGTTATTCAAGCCAAAGGGTGGTAAGTTTCCTTTATAGGGGTTTCGGACAAGGCGGTTCTAATGGTGTACTTTTTGTTTTGATCTGACTATTTTTCTAGGAGTTAGGGTTTTTTATATTTCTTAACATTGGACGTGATCGTCTCTTACTAGGTTGCTAGCTACCGCTGCAACCCGGAAAAAAGAGAAAGAAAAAAATTTACCGTTTGTGGAGAATAACGTGGTTAAAGTCAATTTTCTTGATTTTCATGCCAATATATTTCCCTTGCTGTTCAAGCCAAGTGACAGAAAGTTTTCTATACAGGGGTTTCAGACATGGTGGTTCTAATGGTGTACTTTTTGTTTTGATCTGAATTTTTTTTAGGAGCTATGGGTTTTTATATATCTTAACATTGGACGTGATCGTCTCTTACTAGGTTGATCGCTACCACTGCAACCCGGATAACATTGGACATGATCGTCTCTTACTAGGTTGCTAGCTACCGCTGCAACCCAGATTTAACGCTTGGTAGATTATTTTATTTTATTTTTGCTCATTTTTTGTTTAATGGAGTTCTTTACTTTTCTTTGAAAAGATTATTTTGTGGAAAAAGTTTTTGAAATTAATTTCTGTTCGTTTTATATTGACATAGTCTTTTCAGGGAAAAAGAAAATAATACTTTAAATCTATTCGCTTTTTAAGACTTTATAGTTTGGCCTGCTATTTGTATGCTGGAGAAAAATTTTCAGCAATTTTTTAAACATACACCTTTTTAAAAATCTGGACACAAATAGTACTGTTTAATTTAGTTTCAATGAATAAACTTGATGAAACTTATATATTTAAAATTAGCATAAAAATCCGATTCTTTTGATGTATCTATTAGTATTGAAATTACGTTTTTTAGAGTTTCGGTTACTATTGAGACGAGTCGCTCTTACTATACAGCTCATTACCACGAACTGTTTGATATGGGATGCAGTTCGTTCCTTATGTAATATACCACTGCAACCCAGATTCCAGTTACTATAGACTAAAGTTCATCCTTTAATGTAACTTTCAAACAAGAAAGGTTTTGATGTAATGATGGCCACGATTTTAGAAAACCTACAATCTCTACAGCCATGATACTGATGAAAATTATATAATCCCTATTTATATTTCAGTTAACATGGGCTAGGTGTTGTTCTTTATTGTAACTATGTATGTATTGGGTTTTTATTCCAATGACTGTCTTTAAGTGGATAATTTTAATTAATTGACCTTAAATATATCGTTCTTTATTGTATAAGTCCAATGTGTGCAATGGTTTGTTATTTCAATGATCGTCCTTTAATGTAACAGCAACCCGGATCAATTAACATGGGTTAGAGGTCGTTCTTTACTATATTTTTAACCCAATTAATTTCCTTTAAAATGAGTCATTGAACAACTCTCTACGATGTTCCAGTGCCATGCTATCTGTTGAATTACTAACCTATACTATAATTAAGTGGCGTATAAAATTTAGTATAGGCAAGAGGTCGTTCTTTATTATAATCATTGTGATAACACATCTTGCTGTTTTGTTTTGCTCTCTCAATTTTTACTTCTCGATGCGCCGGGTCGGTTGAATATTTTTGCTTTTCTCTTTTCAAGATACTATCTCTGTTGTTTGTGTAGTACTGTTTTTTCAACTTGCGTGCGACTTGCTTGATTGAAACCATTATGTAATTATGAATGAGAACATTTTCATCTTTGTAGTTCTTAAGTAGTAATTATGACGTCACAGCGTAATGATTTTGTTGACGTCATAGAGCAATGATATTATTTCATGACGTCTTCAGAAACAACAATATAATTTCATGTTTTTCTATTCACGTCATAGCTCTAATATAAAACTAAGATGACATTCATTATTTATCTAGTAGGGTTTCAGACAAGGTAATTCTAATGATGTACTTTTGTTTTGATCTGACTCTATTTTTAGGAGTTTTGTTATATTTCTTAGCATTGGACTGATCATCTCTTACTAGGTTGCTAGCTACTGCTGCAACCCAAATTCACATATATATTTATTTATGAGAGGCAGCCTGGCCGAGTGGTCCAAGGCACTGGTGTTAGCCACCAGTCTCTTCGGAGGCGTGGGCTCAAATCTTACTGCTGCTATAATGTTTGAAAGACTGGAGTGTGAAAAGACATCGAAAATGCAGTTTTTGGTGGAAAAATTTATTCTCTTTTAGAAATAATTTATTTTAGTTACAAAAGGTTTTTAACCCAATTAATTTACTTTAAAATGAGCTATTGAACAACCCTCTACGATGTTCCAGTGCCAAGCTATCTCTGGAAAAGAAAGAAAAAAGAAAAAAATATCCCGTTTGGGGAGAATAACGTGGTAAAAGTCAATTTGCTTGATTTTCAAGCCAATATATTTCCCTTGCTGTTCAAGCCAAGGGACAGAAAGTTTCCTATACAGGGGTTTCGGACAAGGCGGTTCTAATGGTGTACTTTTTGTTTTGATCTGACTCCTCTGTTAGGAACTATGGGTTTTTATATTTCTTAACATTGGACGTGATCGTCTCTTACTAGGTTGCTAGCTACCGCTGCAACCCGGATTGGTATGGTGAAATAATAATACGCATATGGCTCTTAAGTTATACTTCTTTATGGTTCAATATGGTCTAGTGGCTAGGATAGTTAACTTTCACTTAATAGGCTCGGGTTCGATTCCCGGGGTGGGAAAATTTTTAACTCTATAATCTTCGAACATTTGAACCTTTTATAATTTATAATGATGCATAATATAAATACTGTAATCTTAACTATAGTGAAGTTGCGTATGCAAGTTAGTATAGGGAAGAGTTCGATCTTTATTATAATTCAAGTCGACGATTTTGTTTTTGTCTTATTATAAAAACCCTGATTACAAACAGGAAAAAGCTTACGGCTTTTTCTTCTCTGGAGTAGTAAGAGACAACTCTGGCAGCTAACTGGTCAAAAAAATCTGGCAGCTAACTAAGTCCAATGTATTCAATGGTTTGTTATTCCAACGATTGTCTTTTAATGTAACTACCATTGCAGTCCGGAATATATACAAGCAGCTTCCATGTTTTAATTACAAAAGGTTTTTAACCCCATTAATTTCCTTCAAAATGAGCCTTTGAACAACTCTCTACAATGTTGCAGTGCCATGCTATCTGTTGAATTACTAACCTATACTATAATTAAGTTGTGTATAAAATTTAGTATAGGTAAGAGGTCGTTCTTTATTATAATTATAGAGGATTCGGACAAGGCGGTTCTAATGGTGTACTTTTTGTTTTGATCTGACTCTGTTTTTAGGAGTTGGGGGGTTTTATATTTCTTGACATTGGAGGTGATCGTCTCTTACTAGGTTGCTAGCTACCGCTGCAACCCGGATTCTTTACTATAACAACCAGGATGACGTCAGTTACAACTTGGAATTCGTTTATGCTATATCATTACAAACAGGAAAAAGCCTACGGCTTTTTCTTCTTTGAAATAGTAAGAGACGAACCACAAGTAACTACCCCTGGAACCACCATATATCAGATACTATGCATGAGCGATCGTTATTTACTGTACTTCATCATTGTGATAACACATCTTGCTGTTTTGTTTTGCTCTCTCAATTATTACTTCTAGATACGCCTGGTCGGTTGAATACCTTTGTTTTTCTCTCTCAATTATTACTTCTCGATTTTCCTGGTCTGTTGACTAGATTTGTTTTTCTCTATCAATTTTTAATTCTCGATGCGCCTGGTCGGTTGAATACCTTTGTTTTGCTCTCTCAATTATTACTTCTCGATACGCCTGGTCGGTTTAATACCTTTGTTTTGCTCTCTCAATTTTTACTTCTCGATGCGCCTGGTCGGTTGAATACCTTTGCTTTTCTCTTTTCAAGATACTATCTCTGTTGTTTGTGTAGTACTGTTTTTTCAAATTGCGTATAGCTTGCTTCGATCTAACCATTATTCTAATCAAGAATGAGAGAATTTACATCTGTGTCGTTCTTAAGTAGTAATTTATATTTCATGATTGCAAAATGTAATTAGATTTCGTTCTTTATTGTAACTATACTATAATTAAGTGGCGTATAAAATTTAGTATAGGCAAGAGGTCGTTCTTTATTATAACTATTAGTAGAAATTTGGATTGTTCTATTTTGATATTGTTTTTGGTTATTCTTTCTTTTTTTCCACTCGCGTGAGACCATATTTTTTCAAGGTTTAAAATTATTAAGCACACAAAATCCCGTGTCGAGTATCTAAAACCTAGCATAAAACAAAACTAATTTTAAAATTTTCAGGTATTTATCTTGTTAGAATTACAAAATTAGTATTATTGGTTAGACACCATAAATATTTTTGCAGTTTACATAATAAGTTTAGTGATTCTGGACTGAAAACTAAAATAATTGCAATTATGAGACAATAATATGGAATGTATTTTACGAGTTACAAACCAAAAAAAGTTTGGTTCCAGGATACAATAATAAATTTGAACTTATATGAAAAAAAAATTTATTACAGTATACAAAAATCATAAATCATTTTATAATTTTAATTTATTTTTGTAGTTTAAATTAAAAAATTACTATTAATGATTATGCATAATAAATATTTTTGAAGTTTAAATAATAATTTTAGCGATTAAGACAAAAAAGAAAATTTTGGTTCCAGGAGTTTCGGTTACTATTGAGACAAGTAGCTATTATTACTATAGAGTTCATTACATGGACTGTTTTATTGCTTCAAAATTCAAATATCTTTGAAAAGACTGCAGTATGAAAATACATCAAAAATGCAATTTTTTTGACAAAATTGATTCTACTTTAAAAAGTATTTTATTTTTAAATACAAAAGTGACTAGATGTTGCAATTTCCTTTAAAATGAGCTATTATACAGCTCTCTATGATTTTCCAGTGCCCAGCTAGCTGAGCAGAAAGAAAAAGCGGAAAGAAAAAAATATCCCGTTTGTGGAGAATAACGTGGTAAAAGTCAATTTTCTTGATTTTCAAGCCAATATATTTTCTTTGTTATTCAAGCCAAAGGGCGGTAAGTTTCCTTTATAGAGGATTCGGACAAGGCGGTTCTAATGGTGTACTTTTTGTTTTGATCTGACTCTGTTTTTAGGAGTTGGGGGGTTTTATATTTCTTGACATTGGAGGTGATCGTCTCTTACTAGGTTGCTAGCTACCGCTGCAACCCGGATCTCTTACTAGGTTGCTAGCTACTGCTGCAACCCGGATAATGCACGTATTGTTTTATAGAGACTGTTGTTCTCTCTTAACCACAACAGTGCTTCATGGACTTTTCTCAAATCTATTAGTGCCGTCCAAACATTCGTGTTGTAAGCAGGCTGACCATTGACAATGACTACAAAACTATCAATGTTAAGATGTTTTTCAGGCTGAATATCTGCATTTGCTTGCACATCAACAGGCAGATATACTATTCTACCCTTAAGAGCGTCAACACGTTCTGTTTTAGGTCTCTTCAACGCAGTTACTTGCCCCAATCTGATGATCGTAAGGCAATGCATTACAAATCGAATCATTGTCATTTCAAAATTATTTAGACACCTTATACATTCCGGTGTACAAGTTTCTTAGACGAATCAGGCAGCTAAATAAGTCTAATTATTAAGTATAGTTAAGTTGCCTATACACGTTAATATAGGCAAGAGTTCGTTCTTTATTATAATATTCAAGCCAAAGGGCGGTAAGTTTCCTTTATAGGGGTTTCGGACAAGGCGGTTCTAATGGTGTACTTTTTGTTTTGATCTGACTCTTTTTTTAGGAGTTGGGGGGTTTTATATTTCTTAACATTGGAGGTGATCGTCTCTTACTAGGTTGCTAGCTACCGCTGCAACCCGGATTGCTAGCTACCGCTGCAACCCGGATATGGGAGAGAGATCGTTCTTTACTGTAAAAAATGGTATGATGAAATAATAATATGCATATGGTTCTTAAATCATGCTGTTTTATAGTCCCATATGGTGTAGCGGATAGGACAGCTGGCTTTCATCTAGAAGGCCCGAGTTCGATTCCCGGTATCGGAAAATTTTTAACTCTATAATCTTCGAACATTAGAAGCTCTAAACCTTTTTTAATTTATAATGAACCACATCGATCCTTTATGTAATTTTAACTTAATTAATTTCCTTTAAAATGAGGTGATCGTCTCTTACTAGGTTGCTAGCTACCGCTGCAACCCGGATTGCTAGCTACCACTGCAACCCGGATATGGGAGAGAGATCGTTCTTTACTGTAAAAAATGGTATGATGAAATAATAATATGCATATGGTTCTTAAATCATGCTGTTTTATAGTCCCATATGGTGTAGCGGATAGGACAGCTGGCTTTCATCTAGAAGGCCCGAGTTCGATTCCCGGTATCGGAAAATTTTTAACTCTATAATCTTCGAACATTAGAAGCTCTAAACCTTTTTTAATTTATAATGAACCACATCGATCCTTTATGTAATCATTGATCAATCTTTAAAATGAAATTATAATCTTATTTTAGTTTCTATGGGTTTGTAAGTTTGTTCTTTACTGTAACTACCGCTGCAACCATGATCTTACTAGGTTGCTAGCTACCGCTGCAACCCGGTTCTTTTAATGTGAAAAAAATATAAATACTGTAATCTTAACTATAGTAAAGTTGCGTATGCAAGTTAGTATAGGGAAGAGTTTGATCTTTATTATACTGGAAACAAAGAAAAGAGAAAAAAATATCCAGTTTAGGCAGAATGTTGTAGTAGCTGCCACTTTTCTTGATTTTTTAGTACTGATTTTTTAACTTGCGTGTAGCTTGCTTTGATCTAGCCATTATGTATTCATGAATGAGACCATTTACAGTTTTGACGTTTCTTATATAGTAATTATGACGTCACTGCATCAAAAATACAGTTTTTATTGGAAAAATTTATTCTCTTTTAGAAATAATTTATTTTAGTTACTATAGATTTTTAACCCAATTAATTTCCTTTAAAATGAGATATTGAACAATCCTCTACGATGTTCCAGTGCCAAGCTATCTCTGGATACAAAAGAAAAAAAAAAGAAAAAAAGAAAAAAGTATCCCGTTTAGGCAGAATGTTGTAGTAGCTGCCACTTTTCTTGATTTTCAAGCCAATATATTTCCCTTGCTGTTCAAGCCAAGGGACAGAAATTTTACTATGCAGGGGTTTCGGACAAGGCGGTTCTAATGGTGTACTTTTTGTTTTGATCTGACTCTTTTTTTAAGAACTATGGGTTTTTATATTTCTTAACATTGGACGTGATCGTCTCTTACTAGGTTGCTAGCTACCGCTGCAACCCGGATTTTAACTTAATTAATTTCCTTTAAAATGAGCTATTGAACAACTCTCTACGATGTTCCAGTGCCAAGCTATCTCTGGAAAAGAAGAAAAAGAAAAAAAAAGAAAAAAAATCCCGTTTAGGCAGAATGCTATAGTAGCTGCCACTTTTCTTGATTTTCAAGCCAATATATTTCACTTGCTGTTCAAGCCAAGTTACAGAAAGTTTCCAATACAGTGGTTTCGGACAAGGCTGTTCTAATGGTGTACTTTTTGTTTTGATCTGACTCCTCTGTTAGAAACTATGGGTTTTATATTTCTTAACATTGGACGTGATCGTCTCTTACTAGGTTGCTAGCTACCGCTGCAACCCGGATTACATGCTGTTGTTTGTTATTTACTAATTTTCAGATCGATACTTTATGTATTCCTTACTCTTTTGTTTGGCTCTCTCAATTTTCGCATCTCGATACGCCTTGTCGGTTGAATACCTTTGCTTTTCTCTTTTCAAGATGTTGTCTCTGTTTTTTGTATAGTAATGTTTTTTTAAATTACGTATAACTCTATTAGAACGCATCTTATTACAAAACAAGAAATAATATGCTCATCTAATTGAAACTTTTTAAGACTCGTATCATGTACCCATAATCTAACAAAAAATTAAACTAATTTTTAAATTTTCAGGTATTTTGTTAGTTTGAATTAAAAGATTAAAATTATTGCTCATATATCACAAATATTTTTGCAGTTTACATAATAACTTTAGCGATTCTAAACTGAAAAATGAAATATATTAAAAAATTGAATTTTTTGATCAGAAAATAAATAGTAAATTCCACATCGGGTAGTTAGAACCTAACTAAAAATAAAACTAATTTTAACATTTTCAGGTATTTTTCTAGCTTGAATTGAAATATTCAAACTATTGCTCGGATACCATGGATATTTTGCAGTTTACACAAGCTGCAAAGAACGCATAAGGGCAAAATTAAAAATTATATTCAGAAGTCCAAAAACATGGCAACAATGCTGACTGATCTTAGTAAATTTAGAAAAATTTTACGAATTTTTTACCGGGATTACGAAAAATATTCAAAATTAAAGATTAAAATTATCTCTGAAAGAATGGATTTTGTTGAAAAGTCAGCTAGAGATGCTTTCGCAAAACTTCATAGTAATATCCAAAAGAAATGTTGCATGTTTAGTGAAAAGCTTCCAAGGTATGAACCGGCAACTGTGGAACAGTTTATAGATGTAATGGGAAATTTTATAGATCACTGTGAATATATGGAGGCATAATTGTTCTTTACTTAGTTTCAGCTTTAATTCGATGATCCAGACTTTATGTACTAACTACATCCAAAGACTATGACGTCATTGTTTAATATTGTATATAAAAAATTAAGTTTTTCGTAAAAAAAATTAATTAAAAAAAAAATTAAGTACAAATAGCGCTAGATCTAGAGATTTCCTTTAAAATGAGCCATTGAACAACTCTCTACGATGTTCCAGTGCCAAGCTATCTGTGGAAAAGAAAGAAAAAAATATCCCGTTTGTGGAGAATAACGTGGTAAAAGTCAATTTTCTTGATTTTCAAGCCAATATATTTTCTTTGTTATTCAAGCCAAAGGGCGGTAAGTTTCCTTTATAGAGGATTCGGACAAGGCGGTTCTAATGGTGTACTTTTTGTTTTGATCTGACTCTTTTTTAGGAGTTGGGGGGTTTTATATTTCTTAACATTGGAGGTGATCGTCTCTTACTAGGTTGCTAGCTACCGCAGCAACCCGGATATCATAAAACAATTAATTAGCTTTTTACACATATCTCATATGGTCTAGTGGTTTAGGATAGTTGGCTTTCAACCAATTGGGTTGGGTTCGAATCCCGGTGTGGGAATTATTTTTAAAACAAAATCAGGTGAAATTAATTAGCTAATTTGACAAGACATAGGTAACTAAGGGCAAGAGTTCGTTCTTTACTATAAAACAGGCTCGGGTTCGATTCCCGGTGTGGGATAATTTTTAACTCTATAATCTTCGAATATTTGAACCTTTTATAATTTATAATGATGTATAATATAAATACTGTAATCTTAACTATATTAACTATAGTGAAGTTGCGTATGCAAGTTAGTATAGGGAAGAGTTCGATCTTTATTATAATTATGTATTCATGAATGAGACCATTTACAGTTTTGACGTTTCTTATATAGTAATTATGACGTCACTGCATCAAAAATACAGTTTTTATTGGAAAAATTTATTCTCTTTTAGAAATAATTTATTTTATTTAATATAGATTTTTAACAAAATTAATTTAATTTAAATTTAGCTATTGAAAAACAATCTACTATGTTACAGTGCCAAGCTATCTCTGGATACAAAAGAAAAAAAAAAGAAAAAAATATCCCGTTTGGGGAGAATAACGTGGTTAAAGTCAATTTTCTTGATTTTCAAGCCAATATATTTCCCTTGCTGTTCAAGCCAAGGGACAGAAAGTTTCCTATACAGGGGTTTCGGACAAGGCGGTTCTAATGGTGTACTTTTTGTTTTGATCTGACTCCTTTTTTAGGAGCTATGGGTTTTTATATTTCTTAACATTGGACGTGATCGTCTCTTACTAGGTTGCTAGCTACCGCTGCAACCCGGATTGATCTGACTCCTTTTTTAGGAACTATGGGTTTTTATATTTCTTAACATTGGCCGTGATCGTCTCTTACTAGGCTGCTAGCTACCGCTGCAACCCGGAAATATAAATACTGTAGTATTAACTATAGTGAAGTTGCGTATGCAAGTTAGTATAGGGAAGAGTTCGATCTTTATTGTAAAGTTTGAATGAAAAGATTAAAATTATTGCTCAGACATCATAAATATTTTTGCAGTTTACATAATAACTTTAGCGATTCTAAACTGAAATACTAACTCAGTCCAATATATGCAATGGTGTGCTTTTCTAATGATCGTCCTTTAATATAATTACTTAACATTGGAGGTGATCGTCTCTTACTAGGTTGCTAGCTACCGCTGCAACCCGGACTACCCCTGGAACCACCATATATCAGTTACTACGGGCGAAAGATCGTTCTTTACTGTAATAATAAAAATAATTTGTTTTAATTACAAAAGGTTTTTAACCCAATTAATTTCCTTTAAAATGAGCCATTGAACAACTCTCTACGATGTTCCAGTGCCATGCTATCTGTTGAATTACTAACCTATACTATAATTAAGTGGCGTATAAAACTTAGTATAGGCAAGAGGTCGTTCTTTATTATATTTCCTATACAGGGGTTTCGGACAAGAAGGTTCTAATGGTGTACTTTTTGTTTTGATCTGACTCCTTTTTTAGGAGCTATGGGTTTTTATATTTCTTAACATTGGACGTGATCGTCTCTTACTAGGTTGCTAGCTACCGCTGCAACCCGGATTTTGTATTCATGAATGAGACCATTTACAGTTTTGACGTTTCTTATATAGTAATTATGACGTCACTGCATCAAAAATACAGTTTTTATTGGAAAAATTTATTCTCTTTTATAAATAATTTATTTTAGTTACTATATATTTTTAACCCAATTAATTTCCTTTAAAATGAGCTATTGAACAACCCTCTACGATGTTCCAGTGCCAAGCTATCTCTGGATACAAAAGAAAAAAAAAAGAAAAAAAAAAAGAAAAAAATATACCGTTTGGGGAGAATAACGTGGTTAAAGTCAATTTTCTTGATTTTAAAGCCAATATATTTACCTTGCTGTTAAATCCAAGGGAAAGAAAGTTTCCTATACAGGGGTTTCGGACAAGGCGGTTCTAATGGTGTACTTTTTGTTTTGATCTGACTCCTTTTTTAGGAGCTATGGGTTTTTATATTTCTTAACATTGGACGTGATCGTCTCTTACTAGGTTGCTAGCTACCGCTGCAACGCGGATTATGTATTCATGAATGAGACCATTTACAGTTTTGACGTTTCTTATATAGTAATTATAACGTCACTGCATCAAAAATACAGTTTTTATTGGAAAAATTTCTTCTCTTTTAGAAATAATTTATTTTAGTTACTATAGATTTTTAAACCAATTAATTTCCTTTAAAATGAGCTATTGAACAACCCTCTACGATGTTCCAGTGCCAAGCTATCTCTGGATACAAAAGAAAAAAAAAGAAAAAAAAAAAGAAAAAAATATCCCGTTTGGGGAGAATAACGTGGTTAAATTCAATTTTGTTTATTTTAAAGCCAATATATTTCCCTTGCTGTTCAAGCCAAGGGACAGAAAGTTTCCTATACAGGGGTTTCGGACAAGGCGGTTCTAATGGTGTACTTTTTGTTTTGATCTGACTCCTTTTTAGGAGCTATGGGTTTTTATATTTCTTAACATTGGACGTGATCGTCTCTTACTAGGTTGCTAGCTACCGCTGCAACCCGGATATCATAAAACAATTAATTAGCTTTTTACACATATCTCATATGGTCTAGTGGTTTAGGATAGTTGGCTTTCAACCAATTGGCTTGGGTTCGAATCCCGGTGTGGGAATTATTTTTAAAACAAAATCAGGTGAAATTAACTAGCTAATTTGACAAGACATAGGTAACTAAGGGCAAGAGTTCGTTCTTTACTATAAGGTGTGGGAAAGTTTTTAACTCTATAATCTTCGAACATTCGAATCTTTTATAATTTATAATGATGTATAATATAAATACTGTAATCTTCACTATAGTGAAGTTGCCTATGCAAGTTAGTATAGGGAAGAGTTCGATCTTTATTATAATTTACAGATGTAATGGGAAATCTTATACATCACTGTGAATATATGGAGGCATAATTGTCCTTAACTTAGTTTCAGCTTAAATTCGATGATCGAGCCTTTATGTAATTGAATTACTAACCTATAGTATAATAAAGTGGGGTATAAAATTTAGTATTGGTAAGAGATCGTTCTTTATTATAAATTCCTTTATGTAAACTTTACTAACCTACACTATAGTTAAGTGACCTATAAAATTTAGTATAGGCAAGAGGTCGTTCTTTATTATAAAAATATATTTCCCTTGATGTTCAAGCCAAGGGACAGAAAGTTTCCTATACAGGTATTCAGACAAGGCGGTTCTAATGGTTTACTTTTTGAATTTACTCTTTTCTTAGGAGTTATTGGTTTTTATATTTCTTAACATTGGATGTGATCGTCTCTTACTAGGTTGCTAGCTACCACTGCAACTCGGATTAGATTTATAAATTAGATTACAGCTAAAGCTGCAACCGTAATACTATAATCACGCCACATATTAACTTTAAATAAAAGTTTACCATCCTATAATATAGTTAAGTTGCCTATGCAAGCTAGTATTATAGTAATTATGAATGTGAACATTTACAGTTCTGACGCTTCTTATATAGTAATTATGACGTCACAGCGTAATGATTTTATTGACGTCATAGCGCAATGATATTATTTCATGACGTCTTCAGAAACAACAATATAATTTCGTGTTTTTCTATTCACGTCATAGCTTTAATATAAAACTATGACGACATTCAATATTTATCTATTAGGGTTTCAGACAAGGTAATTCTAATGATGTACTTTTGTTTTGATCTGACTCTATTTTTAGGAGTTTTGTTATATTTCTTAGCATTGGACTGATCGTCTCTTACTAGATTGCTAGCTACTGCTGCAACCCGGATTCACATATATATTATTTATGAGAGGCAACCTGGCCGAGTGGTCCAAGGCACTGGTGTTAGCCACCAGTCTCTTCGGAGGCGTGGGTTCAAATCTTACCGCTGGTATACGATTATGTTTGAAAGACTGCAGTGTGAAAAGACATCGAAAATGCAGTTTTTGGTGGAAAAATTTATTCTCTTTTAGAAATAATTTATTTTAGTTACAAAAGGTTTTTAACCCAATTGTTTTGATCTGACTCCTCTGTTAGGAACTATGGGTTTTTATATTTCTTAACATTGGACGTGATTGTCTCTTACTAGGTTGCTAGCTACCGCTGCAACCCGGATGCACCCCGGATGTTCTTTACTCTAATAATACTTGACAAACACCATTTATGATAAGTTATATCGGTCCTTTATGTAATTCTTTATTATACATTTTTTGCAAAAAAACTGATTTTATTTTAATAATAATTTGTTTTAATTACAAAAGGTTTTTAACCCCGTTAATTTTCTTTAAAATGAGCCATTGAACAACTCTCTACGATGTTCCAGTGCCAGCTATCTGTGGAATTACTAACCTATATTATAATTAAGTGGCGTATAAAATTTAGTATAGACAAGAGGTCGTTCTTTATTAAACCAATGATTGTCTTTTAATGTAACATATCAGTTACTATGGGAGAGAGATCGTTCTTTACTGTAAAAATTTTTAACTCTATAATCTTCGAATATTTGAACCTTTTATAATTTATAATGATAAATAATATAAATACTGTAATCTTAACTATAGTGAAGTTGCGCATGCAAGTTAGCATAGGGAAGAGTTCGATCTTTATTATAAACTAGCTACCGCTGTAACCCAGATTTTACTATGGGCTAAGTTTCGTTCTTTACTGTAATTTTTAGGAGTTTTGGGTTTTTATATTTCTTAGCATTGGACTGATCGTCTATTACTAGGTTGCTAGCTACTGCTGCAACCCAAATTCACATATATATTTATTTATCAGAGGCAGCCTGGCCGAGTGGTCCAAGGCACTGGTGTTAGCCACCAGTCTCTTCAGAGGCGTGGGTTCAATTCTTACCGCTGGTATACGATTATGTTTGAAAGACTGCAGTGTGAAAAGACATCAAAATGCAGTTTTTGGTGGAAAAATTTATTCTCTTTTACAAATAATTTATTTTACTTACTATAGATTTTTAACCCAATTAATTTCCTTTAAAATGAGCTATTGAACAACCCTCTACGATGTTCCAGTGCCAAGCTATCTCTGGATACAAAAAAAGAAAAAAAAAAGAAAAAAAGAAAAAAATATCCCGGTTAGGCCGAATGGTGTAGTAGCAGCCCCGTTTCTTGATTTTCAAGCCAATATATTTACCGTGCTGTTCAAGCCCAGGGCCAGAACTTTTACTATGCAGGGGTTTCGGACAAGGCGGTTCTAATGGTGTACTTTTTGTTTTGATCTGACTCCTTTTTTAGGAACTATGGGTTTTTATATTTCTTAACATTGGACGTGATCGTCTCTTACTAGGTTGCTAGCTACCGCTGCAACCCGGATTTGTTTTGATCTGACTCCTTTTTTAGGAACTATGGGTTTTTATATTTCTTATTGGACGTGATCGTCTCTTACTAGGTTGCTAGCTACCGCTGCAACCCGGATTTGTTTAATAACAAGCCGACATATTTTCTTTGTTGTTTAAAGAAAGAGACTCTGGGTTACAACTGCCACTGCAACCCGTTTACCGCTGCAATCTGGATAGCTTGCAGCTACCCCTGGAACCACCATACATCAGTTACTATGGGCGAGAGATCGTTCTTTACTGTATTTTTTCTTGAGTCGGTGTTCCAGGAATTTGTTCTAAATCATTAGTCTTACAAACACATTTACTAATAACCCTAACAGGCTCGTTTTCGCCATAATTGAAAAACATTGCTTTTCCTTCGCTGTTGATAGGTATGCTTGTATATATATTTTTATTGCTGCTACATAAACTGCAATTGCTCCTTCCAAAATTAATATACGAATTTTCTAAGAAGTACGCCTCCGTATATTCACTGTGTTGTCGAACATTTTCCATTGCATCTATAAACTGTTCCGCAGTTGCCAATCCATACCTTGGAAGCTTTTCGTTAAACTGCCAACATTTCTTTTGGATATTACTATGAAGCTTTGCCAAAGAATTTCTAGCCGACTTTTCAACAGCATTATTTAGTAAGATTTAGTATTGGCAAGAGGTCGATCTTTATTATAATAATTTTAGAATTTTCATGTATTTTTGTTGTTTAAATTAAAAAATTACTATTACTGATTAGGCATCATAAATATTTTTGCAGTTTACATAATAATTTTAGCGATTAAGCCAAAAAAGAAAATTTTGGTTCCAGGAGTTTCGGTTACTATTGAGACAAGTAGCTATTATTACTATAGAGTTCATTACATGGACTGTTTTATTGCTTCAAAATTCAAATATCTTTGAAAAGACTGCAGTATGAAAATACATCAAAAATGCAATTTTTTTGACAAAATTGATTCTACTTTAAAAAGTATTTTATTTTTAAATACAAAAGTGACTAGATGTTGCAATTTCCTTTAAAATGAGCTATTATACAGCTCTCTATGATTTTCCAGTGCCCAGCTAGCTGAGCAGAAAGAAAAAGCGGAAAGAAAAAAATATCCCGTTTGTGGAGAATAACGTGGTAAAAGTCAATTTTCTTGATTTTCAAGCCAATATATTTTCTTTGTTATTCAAGCCAAAGGGAGGTAAGTTTCCTTTATAGAGGATTCGGACAAGGCGGTTCTAATGGTGTACTTTTTGTTTTGATCTGACTCTTTTTTTAGGAGTTGGGGGGTTTTATATTTCTTGACATTGGAGGTGATCGTCTCTTACTAGGTTGCTAGCTACCGCTGCAACCCGGATTCCAGTTAACAAATAATTTTTTTGTTAAAACCCCCAAAACATTACTGCATTTTAAATAATAATGGATAATTATATAAAATGAAACCGTATTGACAAACACCATTTATGATGAACTATATCGTTTCTTTATGTAAAACTCTATAATCTTCGAATATTTGAACCTTTTATAATTTATAATGATGTATAATATAAATACTGTAATCTTAACTATATTAACTATAGTGAAGTTGCGTATGCAAGTTAGTATAGGGAAGAGTTCGATCTTTATTATAATGTATTTTTAGGAGTTTTGGGTTTTTATATTTCTTAGCATTGGACTGATCGTCTCTTGCTAGGTTGCTAGCTACTGCTGCAACCCAAATTATGAGAAGCAGCCTGGCCGAGTGTTCTAAGGCACTGGTGTTGGCCACCAGTCTCTTCGGAGGCGTGGGTTCAAATCTTACCGCTGGTATACGATTATGTTTGAAAGACTGCAGTGTGAAAAGACATCAAAAATGCAGTTTTTGGAGGAAAAATTTATTCTCTTTTAGAAATAATTTATTTTAGTTACTATATATTTTTAACCCAATTAATTTCCTTTAAAATGAGCTATTGAACAACCCTCTACGAGGTTCCAGTGCCAAGCTATCTCTGGATACAAAAGAAAAAAAAAGAAAAAAATATCCCGTTTAGGCAGAATGTTGTAGTAGCTGCCACTTTTCTTGATTTTCAAGCCAATATATTTCCCTTGCTGTTCAAGCCAAGGGACAGAAAGTTTACTATACAGGGGTTATAATATATTTTCTTTGTTATTCAAGCCAAAGGGCGGTAAGTTTCCTTTATAGAGGATTCGGACAAGGCGGTTCTAATGGTGTACTTTTGTTTTGATCTGACTCTTTTTTTAGGAGTTGGGGGGTTTTATATTTCTTAACATTGGAGGTGATCGTCTCTTACTAGGTTGCTAGCTACCGCTGCAACCCGGATTATGTTTGAATGATGTTGAATGATAATTTATAATGATGTATAATATAAATACTGTAATCTTAACTATAGTGAAGTTGCGTATGCAAGTTAGTATAGGGAAGAGTTTGATCTTTATTATAAAATTATTAAGTACACAATACCCCGTGTCGAGTATCTAAAACCTAGCATAAAAAAAACTAATTTTTAAATTTTCAGGTATTTATCTTGTTTGAATTACAAAATTAGTATTATTGGTTAGACACCATAAAGATTTTTGCAGTTTACATAATAAGTTTAGCGATTCTGGACTGAAAACTAAAATAATTGCAATTATAAGACAATAATATGGAGATACGTACTTTACGGGCTACAAACCAAAAAAAGTTTGGTTCCAGGATACAATAATAACTTTGAACAGAGATGAAAAAAAAATTTCTTCCAGGAGACAAAAAGTAAAACTAATTATAAAATTTTCATGTATTTTTGTTGTTTAAATTAAGAAATTACTATTACTGATGAGGCATCAAAGATATTTTTGCAGTTTACATAATAATTTTAGCGATTAAGCCAAAAAAGAAAATTTTGGTTCCAGGAGTTTCGGTTACTATCGATACAAGTAGCTATTATTACTATAGAGTTCATTACCATGAACTGTTTGATTGCTTCAAAATTCAAATATCTTTGAAAAGACTGCAGCATGAAAATACATCAAAAATGCAATTTTTTTGACAATATTGATTCTACTTTAAAAAGTATTTTATTTCTAATTACAAAAGGCACTAGATGTTGCAATTTCCTTTAAATGAGCTATTATACAGCTCTCTATGATTTTCCAGTGCCCAGCTAGCTGAGAAGGAAAATCAAGCGGAAAGAAAAAAATATCCCGTTTGTGGAGAATAACGTGGTAAAAGTCAATTTGCTTGATTTTCAAGCCAATATATTTTCTTTGTTATTCAAGCCAAAGGGCGATAAGTTTCCTTTATAGAGGTTTCGGACAAGGCGGTTCTAATGGTGTACTTTTTGTTTTGATCTGACTCTTTTTTTAGGAGTTGGGGGGTTTTATATTTCTTTGCATTGGAGGTGATCGTCTCTTACTAGGTTGCTAGCTAGCGCTGCAACCCGGATAATAATAATTACAAACAGGAAAAAGCCTACGGCTTTTTCTTCTTTGGAATAGTAAGAGACGAACCTCAAAGAATCAGGCAGCTAACTAAGTCCAATATAAGTAATTGTTTGTTCTTCTGATGATCATCTTTTAATTTGGCGTTTCTTACTAGGTTGCTAGCTACCACTTAAACCCGGATTATGTAATAGGTTGCTAGCTTCCGCTGCAACCTAAATATTCTTATTTCTGCTACTATGGGCTAAGTTTCGTTCTTTCATGTAAAACTAGCAAAACATTTTTTAAGCCTGATGAAGATTTAACTAATGTGTCAAAAGTAAGGTTGCAAGTCGACGATTTTGTTTTGGCCTTATTATAATTGGTATGGTGAAATAATAATATGCATATGGCTCTTAAATCATACTTCTTAATGGTTCCATATGGTCTAGTGGCTAGGATAGTTAACTTTCACTTAACAGGCTTGGGTTCGATTCCCGGTGTGGGAAAATGTTTAACTCTATAATCTTCGAACATTTGAACCTTTTATAATTTATAATGATGTATAATATAAATACTTTAATCTTAACTATAGTGAAGTTGCGTATGCAAGTTAGTATATTTCTTAACATTGTAGGTTTCTACCTACCGCTGTATCCCGGATTTGTTTGATATTCAGCCTTCAATAAATCCTGTTTATAGTAACGATCCTTTATGTAACTAACTACCGCTGCAACCCGGATGATGAAGATTTAACTGATGTGTCAAAAGTAAGGTTGCAAGTCGACGATTTTGTTTTGGCCTTATTATAATTGGTATGATAAAATAATAATATGCATATGGTTCTTAAATCATACTGTTTTATAGTCCTATATGGTCTAGCGGGTAGGATAGGTGGCTTTCATGTAGCAGGTCCGGGTTCGATTCCCGGTATATAATTTATAATGAACCAAATCGATACTTTATGTAATCTTTATTATAATTTTTAATATATTGACTTTAAATATAACTGTACTAGCCTATACTATAGTTAAGTGGCCTATAAAATTTAGCATAGACAAGAGGTCGTTCTTTACTATAATTAATGTAAAAATTACAAACAGGAAAAAGTCTACGGCTTTTTCTTCTTTGGAAATAGTAAGAGACGATCCTCAAACAATCAGACAGCCAACTAGGTTTATAATTTGTTCTTTAACATAAACGTCATTAATCGGATATTTTAATAAATCCTTTATGGTCTAGAGGTTGGGATAGCTCTCACCCAGTTGGCTTGAGTTCAAATTTTGTATGGGAAATTTTAACTTATGATGATTTCTTAAGGAACATAATTAAAATTTCTTAATGTAATAAAAATAATTTATTTTAATTACAAGAAGTTTTTAACCCCATTAATTTACTATGTTCCAGTGCCAAGCTATCTGTTGAATTACTAGCCTATACTATAATTAAGTGGCGTATAAAATTTAGTATAGGCAAGAGGTCGTTCTTTATTATAAATTACAATGGGCGAGAGATTGTTCTTTACTGTAAATTCTTTGTTATTCAAGCCAAAGGGCGGTAATTTTCCTTTATAGGGTTTTCGGACAAGGCGGTTCTAATGATGTACTTTCTGTTTTGATCTGACTATTTCTCTAGGAGTTAGGGGTTTTTATATTTCTTAACATTGGACGTGATTGTCTCTTACTAGGTTGCTAGCTACCGCTGCAACCCGGATTCTTAACATTGGACGTGATCATCTCTTACTAGGTTGCTAGCTATCGCTGCAACCCGGATATTATATTACAAACAGGAAAAAGCCTACGGCTTTTTCTTCTTTGAAATAGTAAGAGACGAACGTCAAACGATCAAGTAGCTAACTAAGTCCAATATATTCAATAAGTTTTTATTCCAATGATCGTCTTTTAATGTAATTTTATATTTCTTAACATTGGACGTGATTGTCTCTTTCTAGGTTGCTAGCTACTGCTGCAACCCGGATTTCAGCTATATCCGATGAAACTTACATATTCTCCATTTATACTGAACTGTATCGGTCCTTTATGTATTTAATGTAATAACCAATGATCGTCTTTTATTTTAAATCTTAATGTAATAAAAATAATTTATTTTAATTACAAGAAGTTTTTAACCCCATTAATTTTGCTTAAAATGAGCCACTGAACAACTCTCTACGATGTCCCAGTGCCAAACTATCCGTTGAATTACTAACCTATACTATAATTAAGTGGCGTATAAAATTTAGTATAGGCAAGAGGTCGTTCTTTATTATAAATGCAACCCGGATAACCTATACTATAATTAAGTGGCTTATAAAATTTAGTATAGGCAAGAGGTCGTTCTTTAATATAAATTCAAGCCAATATATTTCCCTTGCTGTTCAAGCCAAGGGACAGAAAGTTTCCTATACAGGGGTTTCGGACAAGGCGGTTCTAATGGTGTACTTTTTGTTTTGATCTGACTCCTTTGTTAGGAACTATGGGTTTTTATATTTCTTAACATTGGACGTGATCGTCTCTTACTAGGTTGCTAGCTACCGCTGCAACCCGGATATGGACGAGAGATCGTTCTTTACTGTAATTTAGCACAAATCATTTTAGGCTTAGCGTTGCTTAATTTTTTTCTGGCGTAACGAGTCAACTGATGCAAAAGAAAAACCAAACTAATTTTAAAATTTTAAAGTATTTTTCTGATTTAAATTAGAAAATTAAAATTATTGCTCTGACACCATAAATATTTTTGCCGTTTTCAGTTAAATAAAAAAAAGTATTTTAAATTTTCAGGAATTATTCTAGTTTCAGTTGACAAATAAGATATTTTTGTAATTATGTAATAATTTATTTTTATATTTTAGTTACTATAGGCTAGAGTTTGTTCCTTATAGTAATATTCTCTTTTAGAAATAATTTATTTTAGTTACTATAGATTTTTAACCCAATTAATTTCCTTTAAAATGAGCTATTGAACAACCCTCTACGATGTTCCAGTGCCAAGCTATCTCTGGATACAAAAGAAAAAAAAAAAAGAAAAAAGAAAAAAATATCCCGTTTAGGCAGAATGTTGTAGTTGCTGCCACTTTTCTTGATTTTCAAGCCAATATATTTCCCTTGCTGTTCAAGCCAAGGGACAGAAATTTTACTATGCAGGGGTTTCGGACAAGGCGGTTCTAATGGTGTACTTTTTGTTTTGATCTGACTCTTTTTTTAAGAACTATGGGTTTTTATATTTCTTAACATTGGACGTGATCGTCTCTTACTAGGTTGCTAGCTACCGCTGCAACCCGGAAAAGACATCAAAATGCAGTTTTTGGTGGAAAAATTTATTCTCTTTTAGAAATAATTTATTTTAGTTACTATAGATTTTTAACCCAATTAGTTTCCTTTAAAATGAGCTATTGAACAATCCTCTACGATGTTCCAGTGCCAAGCTATCTCTGGATACAAAAGAAAAAAAAAAGAAAAAAAGAAAAAAATATCCCGTTTAGGCAGAATGTTGTAGTAGCTGCCACTTTTCTTGATTTTCAAGCCAATATATTTCCCTTGCTGTTCAAGCCAAGGGACAGAAATTTTACTATGCAGGAGTTTCGGACAAGGCGGTTCTAATGGTGTACTTTTTGTTTTGATCTGACTCTTTTTTTAAGAACTATGGGTTTTTATATTTCTTAACATTGGACGTGATCGTCTCTTACTAGGTTGCTAGCTACCGCTGCAACCCGGATCATAGCTGAAACATGGTAGACCATATTATTAAGTACAATCATCATTATGCTCTTAGATGTTATTTTAAAGTAATTAAGTGACGTATAAAATTTAGTATTGGCAAGAGGTCGCTCTTTATTATAACAAGCCAATATATTTCCCTTGCTGTTCCAGCCAAGGGACTGAAAGTTTCCTATTCAGGGTTTCTGACAAGGTGGTTCTAATGGTATACTTTTTGTTTTCATCTGACTCCTTTTTAGCAGTTATTATATTTCCTAACATTGGACGTGATCGCCTCTTACTAGGTTGCTAGCTAGCGCTGCAACCCGGATATCTACCCCTGGAACCACCGTATATCAGTTACTACGGGCAAGATATCGTTCTTTACTGTATAATACTATTACTATTAATTATTATTTTAGTCACTATAGCTAGTGTTTGTTCTTTATAGTTATGACTTTAAAAAGTATATCGATCTTTTAAAAAATCATTACAAACAGGAAAAAGCCTATGGCTTTTTCTTCTTTGAAATAGTAAGAGACGAACCTCAAGTAACTACCCCTGGAACCACCATTTATCAGTTACTATGGATGAGAGATCGTTCTTTACTGTAAAATAGATTTTTAACCCAATTAATTTCCTTTAAAATGAGCTATTGAACAACCCTCTACGATGTTCCAGTGCCAAGCTAACACTGGATACAAAAAAAGAAAAAAAAAAAAAAAAAAAAAAAAATATCCCGTTTAGGCATAATTTTTTAGTAGCTGCCACTTTTGTTGATTTTAAAGCCAATATATTTACCTTGCTGTTCAAGCCAAGGGACAGAAATTTTACTATGCAGGGGTTTCGGACAAGGCGGTTCTAATGGTGTACTTTTTGTTTTGATCTGACTGTTTTTTTAAGAACTATGGGTTTTTATATTTCTTAACATTGGACGTGATCGTCTCTTACTAGGTTGCTAGCTACCGCTGCAACCATGATCTTTTAATGTAAAAAAAAATATAAATACTGTAATCTTAACTATAGTAAAGTTGCGTATGCAAGTTAGTATAGGGAAGAGTTTGATCTTTATTATACTGGAAACAAAGAAAAGAGAAAAAAATATCCCGTTTAGGCAGAATGTTGTAGTAGCTGCCACTTTTCTTGATTTTTTAGTACTGATTTTTTAACTTGCGTGTAGCTTGCTTTGATCTAGCCATTATGTATGCATGAATGAGACCATTTACAGTTTTGACGTTTCTTATATAGTAATTATGACGTCACTGCATCAAAAATACAGTTTTTATTGGAAAAATTTATTCTCTTTTAGAAATAATTTATTTTAGTTACTATAGATTTTTAACCCAATTAATTTCCATTAAAATGAGCTATTGAACAATCCTCTACGATGTTCCAGTGCCAAGATATCTCTTGATACAAAAGAAAAAAAAAAGAAAAAAAGAAAAAAATATCCCGTTTAGGCAGAATGTTGTAGTAGCTGCCACTTTTCTTGATTTTCAAGCCAATATATTTCCCTTGCTGTTCAAGCCAAGGGACAGAAATTTTACTATGCAGGGGTTTCGGACAAGGCGGTTCTAATGGTGTACTTTTTGTTTTGATCTGACTCCTCTGTTAGGAACTATGGGTTTTTATATTTATTAACATTGGACGTGATCGTCTCTTACTAAGTTGCTAGCTACCGCTGCAACCCGGATTTCAATTTAAAATTTAAAAAAGAAACTTGTTTATTTACATTCTAGCTAAAATAATGAAGATAATATGAATGAACCACAGTGTTCAGTTTCTTTGGACTTGAGTTCGTTTTTTAACTATAAATACAAACAGGAAAAAGCCTACGGCTTTTTCTTCTTTTAAATAGTAAGAGACGAAACTCAAACAATCAAGTATCTAACTAAGTCCAATGTATGGAATGGTTTGTTATTTCAGTGATCGTCTTTTAATGTAAAAAATTTTCCGGTATTTTGTTAGTTTGAATGAAAAGATTAAAATTATTGCTCAGACATCATAAATATTTTTGCAGTTTACATAATAACTTTAGCGATTCTAAACTGAAATACTAACTTAGTCCAATATATGCAATGGTGTGCTTTTCTAATGATCGTCCTTTAATATAATTACTTAACATTGGAGGTGATCGTCTCTTACTAGGTTGCTAGCTACCGCTGCAACCCGGACTACCCCTGGAACCACCATATATCAGTTACTACGGGTGAAAGATCGTTCTTTACTGTAAGGTTAAAGTCACTTTTCTTGATTTTCAAGCCAATATATTTCCCTTGCTGTTCAATCCAAGGGACAGAAAGTTTCCTATACAGGGGTTTCGGACCAGGCGGTTCTAATGGTGTACTTTTTGTGTTGATCTGACTCCTTTTTTAGGACCTATGGGTTTTTATATTTCTTAACATTGGACGAGATCGTCTCTTACTAGGTTGCTAGCTACCGCTGCAACCCGGATTATGTATTCATGAATGAGACCATTTACAGTTTTGACGTTTCTTATATAGTAATTATAACGTCACTGCATCAAAAATACAGTTTTTATTGGAAAAATTTATTCTCTTTTAGAAATAATTTATTTTAGTTACTATAGATTTTTAACCCAATTAATTTCCTTTAAAATGAGCTATTGAACAACCCTCTACGATGTTCCAGTGCCAAGCTATCTCTGGATACAAAAGAAAAAAAAAGAAAAAAAAAGAAAAAAATATCCCGTTTGGGGAGAATAACGTGGTTAAAGTCAATTTTCTTGATTTTCAAGCCAATATATTTCCCTTGCTGTTCAAGCCAAGGGACAGAAAGTTTCCTATACAGGGGTTTCGGACAAGGCGGTTCTAATGGTGTACTTTTTGTTTTGATCTGACTCCTTTTTAGGAGCTATGGGTTTTTATATTTCTTAACATTGGACGTGATCGTCTCTTACTAGGTTGCTAGCTACCGCTGCAACCCGGATATCATAAAACAATTAATTAGCTTTTTACACATATCTCATATGGTCTAGTGGTTTAGGATAGTTGGCTTTCAACCAATTGGCTTGGGTTCGAATCCCGGTGTGGGAATCATTTTTAAAACAAAATCAGGTGAAATTAATTAGCTAATTTGACAAGACATAGGTAACTAAGGGCAAGAGTTCGTTCTTTACTATAAGGTGTGGGAAAGTTTTTAACTCTATAATCTTCGAACATTCGAACCTTTTATAATTTATAATGATGTATAATATAAATACTGTAATCTTCACTATAGTGAAGTTGCCTATGCAAGTTAGTATAGGGAAGAGTTCGATCTTTATTATAATAATTAAGTGGCGTATAAAATTTAGCATAGGTAAGAGGTCGTTCTTTATTATAACTTTTACTGGAATATTGTCACCCCTTTACTGAAATCCTTACTGTATTACAAACAGGAAAAAGCCTACGGCTTTTTCTTAATTGGAATAGTAAGAGACGACCTGGCTAAAAAATACGATTATGACATCATTGATCAATCTTTAAAATGAAATTATAATCTTATTTTAGTTTCTATGGGTTTGTAAGTTTGTTCTTTACTGTAACTACCGCTGCAACCATGATCTTACTAGGTTGCTAGCTACCGCTGCAACCCGGATCTTTTAATGTGAAAAAAATATAAATACTGTAATCTTAACTATAGTAAAGTTGCGTATGCAAGTTAGTATAGGGAAGAGTTTGATCTTTATTATACTGGAAACAAAGAAAAGAGAAAAAAATATCCCGTTTAGGCAGAATGTTGTAGTAGCTGCCACTTTTCTTGATTTTTCAGTACTGATTTTTTAACTTGCGTGTAGCTTGCTTTGATCTAGCCATTATGTATTCATGAATGAGACCATTTACAGTTTTGACGTTTCTTATATAGTAATTATGACGTCACTGCATCAAAAATACAGTTTTTATTGGAAAAATTTATTCTCTTTTAGAAATAATTTATTTTAGTTACTATAGATTTTTAACCCAATTAATTTCCTTTAAAATGAGCTATTGAACAATCCTCTACGATGTTCCAGTGCCAAGCAATCTCTGGATACAAAAGAAAAAAAAAAAGAAAAAAAGAAAAAAATATCCAGTTTAGGCAGAATGTTGTAGTAGCTGACACTTTTCTTGATTTTCAAGCCAATATATTTCCCTTGCTGTTCAAGCCAAGGGACAGAAATTTTACTATGCAGGGGTTTCGGACAAGGCGGTTCTAATGGTGTACTTTTTGTTTTGATCTGACTCTTTTTTTAAGAGCTATGGGTTTTTATATTTCTTAACATTGGACGTGATCGTCTCTTACTAGGTTGCTAGCTACCGCTGCAACCCGGATGACAGTATTTTATACCAAAGCTGATTATAATCTTGTTTTAGTTACTATGGACTGAAGTTCGTTCTTTGCTATAATTTATTATAAAAAATATTACTTTTCTTTTGCTAAATGGAAGTCTTTACAAATTAACTACAAATTAACAATTTAGAAATTAACTAGCAAAAAATTTTTTAAGCCTGATGAAGATTTAACTAATGTGTCAAAAGTAAGGTTGCAAGTCGACGAGTTTGTTTTGGCCTTAGTATAATTGGTATGGTGAAATAATAATATGCATATGGCTCTTAAATCATACTTCTTTATGGTTCCATATAGTCTAGTGGCTAGGATAGTTAACTTTCACTTAACAGGCTCGGGTTCGATTCCCGGTGTGGGAAAATTTTTAACTCTATAATCTTCGAACATTTGAACCTTTTATAATCTATAATGATGTATAATATAAATACTGTAATCTTAACTATAGTGAAGTTGCGTATGCAAGTTAGTATAGGGAAGAGTTCGATCTTTATTATATTAAAATTTTCAGGTATTTATCTTGTTTGAATTACAAAATTAGTATTATTGGTTAGACACCATAAATATTTTTGCAGTTTACATAATAAGTTTAGTGATTCTGGACTGAAAACTAAAATAATTGCAATTATGAGACAATAATATGGAATGTATTTTACGAGTTACAAACCAAAAAAAGTTTGGTTCCAGGATACAATAATAAATTTGAACTGAGATGAAAAAAAAATTTCTTCCAGGAGACAAAAAGCAAAACTAATTTTAGAATTTTCATGTATTTTTGTTGTTTAAATTAAAAAATTACTATTACTGATTAGGCATCATAAATATTTTTGCAGTTTACATAATAATTTTAGCGATTAAGCCAAAAAGAAAATTTTGGTTCCAGGAGTTTCGGTTACTATTGAGACAAGTAGCTATTATTACTATAGAGTTCATTACATGGACTGTTTTATTGCTTCAAAATTCAAATATCTTTGAAAAGACTGCAGTATGAAAATACATCAAAAATGCAATTTTTTTGACAAAATTGATTCTACTTTAAAAAGTATTTTATTTTTAAATACAAAAGTGACTAGATGTTGCAATTTCCTTTAAAATGAGCTATTATACAGCTCTCTATGATTTTCCAGTGCCCAGCTAGCTGAGCAGAAAGAAAAAGCGGAAAGAAAAAAATATCCCGTTTGTGGAGAATAACGTGGTAAAAGTCAATTTTCTTGATTTTCAAGCCAATATATTTTCTTTGTTATTCAAGCCAAAGGGCGGTAAGTTTCCTTTATAGAGGATTCGGACAAGGCGGTTCTAATGGTGTACTTTTTGTTTTGATCTGACTCTGTTTTTAGGAGTTGGGGGGTTTTATATTTCTTGACATTGGAGGTGATCGTCTCTTACTAGGTTGCTAGCTACCGCTGCAACCCGGATTCTTTACTATAACAACCAGGATGACGTCAATTACAACTTGGAATTCGTTTATGCTATATCATTACAAACAGGAAAAAGCCTACGGCTTTTTCTTCTTTGAAATAGTAAGAGACGAACCACAAGTAACTACCCCTGGAACCACCATATATCAGTTACTATGCATGAGCGATCTTTACTGTACTTCATCATTGTGATAACACATCTTGCTGTTTTGTTTTGCTCTCTCAATTATTACTTCTCGATACGCCTGGTCGGTTGAATACCTTTGTTTTGCTCTCTCAATTATTACTTCTCGATACGCCTGGTCGGTTGAATACCTTTGTTTTTCTCTCTCAATTTTTAATTCTCGATTCGCATGGTAGGTTGACTACCTTTGGTTTGCTCTCTCAATTATAACTTCTCGATACGCCTGGTCGGTTGAATACCTTTGTTTTGCTCTCTCAATTTTTACTTCTCGATGCGCCTGGTCGGTTGAATACCTTTGCTTTTCTCTTTTCAAGATACTATCTCTGTTGTTTGTGTAGTACTGTTTTTTCAAATTGCGTATAGCTTGCTTCGATCTAACCATTATTCTAATCAAGAATGAGAGAATTTACATCTGTGTCGTTCTTAAGTAGTAATTTATATTTCATGATTGCAAAATGTAATTAGATTTCGTTCTTTATTGTAACTATACTATAATTAAGTGGCGTATAAAATTTAGTATAGGCAAGAGGTCGTTCTTTATTATAACTATTAGTAGAAATTTGGATTGTTCTATTTTGATATTGTTTTTGGTTATTCTTTCTTTTTTTCCACTCGCGTGAGACCATATTTTTTCAAGGTTTAAAATTATTAAGCACACAAAATCCCGTGTCGAGTATCTAAAACCTAGCATAAAACAAAACTAATTTTAAAATTTTCAGGTATTTATCTTGTTTGAATTACAAAATTAGTATTATTGGTTAGACACCATAAATATTTTTGCAGTTTACATAATAAGTTTAGTGATTCTGGACTGAAAACTAAAATAATTGCAATTATGAGACAATAATATGGAATGTATTTTACGAGTTACAAACCAAAAAAAGTTTGGTTCCAGGATACAATAATAAATTTGAACTGAGATGAAAAAAAAATTTCTTCCAGGAGACAAAAAGCAAAACTAATTTTATAATTTTCATGTATTTTTGTTGTTTAAATTAAAAAATTACTATTACTGATTAGGCATCATAAATATTTTTGCAGTTTACATAATAATTTTAGCGATTAAGCCAAAAAAGAAAATTTTGGTTCCAGGAGTTTCGGTTACTATTGAGACAAGTAGCTATTATTACTATAGAGTTCATTACATGGACTGTTTTATTGCTTCAAAATTCAAATATCTTTGAAAAGACTGCAGTATGAAAATACATCAAAAATGCAATTTTTTTGACAAAATTGATTCTACTTTAAAAAGTATTTTATTTTTAAATACAAAAGTGACTAGATGTTGCAATTTCCTTTAAAATGAGCTATTATACAGCTCTCTATGATTTTCCAGTGCCCAGCTAGCTGAGCAGAAAGAAAAAGCGGAAAGAAAAAAATATCCCGTTTGTGGAGAATAACGTGGTAAAAGTCAATTTTCTTGATTTTCAAGCCAATATATTTTCTTTGTTATTCAAGCCAAAGGGCGGTAAGTTTCCTTTATAGAGGATTCGGACAAGGCGGTTCTAATGGTGTACTTTTTGTTTTGATCTGACTCTGTTTTTAGGAGTTGGGGGGTTTTATATTTCTTGACATTGGAGGTGATCGTCTCTTACTAGGTTGCTAGCTACCGCTGCAACCCGGATTTAATGTAATAATTAAGTGGCGTATAAAATTTAGCATAGGGAAGAAGTCGTTCTTTATTATAATTTTTAACCCCATTAATTTCCTTCAAAATGAGCCATTGAACAACTCTCTCCAGTGCCATGCTATCTGTTGAATTACTAACCTATACTATAGTTAAGTGGCGTATAAAATTTAGCATAGGTAAGAAGTCGTTCTTTATTATATATAATTTTTTCATTATAGATTTTGTCACCCCAGTAACGCTCCTTGATCTTTTGTTTTGCTGTCTCAATTTTTACTTCTCGATACACCTGGACGGTTGAATACCTTTGCTTTTGGTTTTTCTTATATTTGATGCGGTAATCTTCATCATTGTGATAACTCTCCTTGATCTTTTGTTTGGCTGTCTCAATTTTTGCATGTCTATAATCTTCATCATTGTGATAACACATCTTGCTGTTTTGTTTTGCTCTCTCAATTATTACTTCTCGATACGCCTGGTCGGTTGAATACCTTTGTTTTGCTCTCTCAATTTTTACTTCTCGATGCACCTGGTCGGTTGAATACCTTTGTTTTGCTCTATAAATTATTAATTATCGATACAAATGGTAGGTTGTATAAATGTGTTTTTGTCTATAAATTTTTACTTCTCGATGCGCCGGGTTGGTTGAATAACTTTGCTTTTCTCTTTTCAAGATAATATCTCTGTTGTTTGTGTAGTACTGTTTTTTCAATTTGCGTGCAGCTTGCTTGACTGAAACCATTATGTAATTATGAATGTGAAAATTTACAGTTCTGACGCTTCCTATATAGTAATTATGACGTCACAGCGTAATGATTTTATTGTTGACGTCAAGGCGCAATGATATTATTTCATGACGTCATCAGAAACAACAATATAATTTCGTGTTTTTCTATTCACTTCATAGCTCTAATATAAAGCTACGACATTCATTATTTATCTAGTAGGGTTTCAGACAAGGTAGTTCTAATGATGTACTTTTGTTTTGATCTTACTCTATTTTTAGGAGTTTTGTTATATTTCTTAGCATGGGACTGATCGTCTCTTACTAGGTTGCTAGCTACTGCTGCAACCCAAATTCACATATATATTTATTTATGAGAGGCAGCCTGGCCGAGTGGTCCAAGACACTGGTGTTAGCCACCAGTCTCTTCGGAGGAGTGGGTTCAAATCTTACCGCTGGTATACGATTATGTTTGAAAGACTGCAGTGTGAAAAGACATCAAAAATGCAGTTTTTGGTGGAAAAATTTATTCTCTTTTAGAAATAATTTATTTTAGTTACAAAAGGTTTTTAACCCAATTAATTTCCTTTAAAATGAGCTATTGAACAACCCTCTACGATGTTCCAGTTCCAAGCTATCTGTGGAAAAGAAAAAGAAAAAAGAAAAAAGAAAAAAATATCCCGTTTGGGGAGAATAACGTGGTTAAAGTCAATTTTCTTGATTTTCATGCCAATATATTTCCCTTGCTGTTCAAGCCAAGGGACAGAAAGTTTCTTATACAGGGGTTTCGGACAAGGCGGTTCTAATGGTGTACTTTTTAATTTGATCTGACTCCTCTGTTAGGAACTATGGGTTTTTATATTTCTTAACATTGGACGTGATCGTCTCTTACTAGGTTGCTAGCTACCGCTGCAACCCGGATTTCTTCTTTTCAAAATTAAATTAGTTAGTATGGCCTAGAATTCGTTCATTACCATAATGAACTATATCACTCCTTTACTAACTTATACTATTGTTAAGTGGCCTATAAAATTTAGCATAGGCAAGAGGTCGTTCTTTATTATATGATCTGACTCTTTTTTTAGGAGTTGGGGGGTTTTATATTTCTTAACATTGGAGGTGATCGTCTCTTACTAGGTTGCTAGCTACCGCTGCAACCCGGATTTCACATCTCGATACGCCTGGTCGGTTGAATACCTTTGCTTTTCTCTTTTCAAGATGCTATCTCTGTTTTTTTGGTAGTACTCTTTTTTTAACTTGCGTGTAGCTTGCTTGATTGAAACCATTATGTAACCATTAGTTGAATTTTTATGTCCCGTATCAAGTATCAAGAACCTAACAAAAAATTATACTAATTTTTAAATTTTCAGGTATTTTTCTAGTCTAAATTAAAAAATTAAAACTATTGTTCAGACACCATAAATATTTTTGCACTTTATAACTTTAGCGATTCTGAACTAAAAACGAAAATAAAATAAAAATTAATTTTTTCAATTTTTACGTCACGTCGCTAATTAAGTCAAATATGGTTATTAGTACACAATAGGTTTTAGATATTACGTCATGTCACTTATTACGTCATATATGGTTATAAGTAGATAATCGGTAAAATATTCGTTCTTTATTATAAATAATTAAAAAAAAAATTAAGTACAAATAGCGCTAGATCTAGAGATTTCCTTTAAAATGAGCCATTGAACAACTCTCTACGATGTTCAAGTGCCAAGCTATCTGTGGAAAAGAAAGAAAAAAATGTCCCGTTTGGGGAGAATAACGTGGTAAAAGTCAATTTTCTTGATTTTCAAGCCAATATATTTTCTTTGTTATTCGAGCCAAAGGGCGGTAAGTTTCCTTTATAGAGGATTCGGACAAGGCGGTTCTAATGGTGTACTTTTTGTTTTGATCTGACTCTTTTTTTAGGAGTTGGGGGGTTTTATATTTCTTAACATTGGAGGTGATCGTCTCTTACTAGGTTGCTAGCTACCGCTGCAACCCAGAAATAATTTCCTTGAAAATGAGCCATTGAACAACTCTCTACGATGTTCCAGTCCCAAGCTATCTGTTGAATTATTAACCTATACTATAATTAAGGGGCGTATAAAATTTAGTATAGGCAAGAGGTCGTTCTTTATTATAATTCTCTTTTAGAAATAAATTATTTTAGTTACTATAGATTTTTAACCCAATTAATTTCCTTTAAAATGAGCCATTGAACAACTATCTACGATGTTCCAGTGCCAAGCTATCTCTGGAAACAAAGAAAAAAAGAAAAAAAATATCCCGTTTAGGCAGAATGTTGTAGTAGCTGCCATTTTTCTTGATTTTCAAGCCAATATATTTCCCTTGCTGTTCAAGCCAAGGGACAGAAATTTTACTATACAGGGGTTTCAGACAAGCCGGTTCTAATGGTTTACTTTTTGTTTTGATCTGACTCCCTTTTAGGAGCTATGGGTTTTATATTTCTTAACATTGGACTTGATCGTCTCTTACTAGGTTGCTAGCTACCGCTGCAACCCGGATTAAAATATAACTGTACAAGCATATACTGTAGTTAAGTGGCATATACAAGTTAGTATAGGCAAGAGTTCGTTCCTTATTATAAATCAAGGATATCAAAAAGAATTTGACATAATTCAATATCCGTCGGATAGAGCTTGCAGATATCAGGGTGACATTGCCAAGTAACCTGCTGCCCAATTTTTGGTTTTGAATGTTTACTCAGATTGTTATAGGTGACTTCAGCCATCATAATTTCCTTGTCAGATCTAGTTTTAGAGCATTTTTCAATAGTTGTCTCGTACTTTTCAGAACAGTTTGTTCTACTACACAGAGAATTTTTTGCCAAATATTCAGTAGAACTAAACGAACTGTTTAAAACACAGTTAGAAATGCTTTTTTCTTGAGTCGGTGTTCCAGGAATTTGTTCTAAATCATTAGTCTTACAAACACATTTACTAATAACCCTAACAGGCTCGTTTTCGCCATAATTGAAAAACATTGCTTTTCCTTCGCTGTTGATAGGTATGCTTGTATATATATTTTTATTGCTGCTACATAAACTGCAATTGCTCCTTCCAAAATTAATATACGAATTTTTTAAGAAGTACGCCTCCGTATATTCACTGTGTTGTTGAACATTTTCCATTGCATCTATAAACTGTTCCGCAGTTGCCAATCCATACCTTGGAAGCTTTTCGTTAAACTGACAACATTTCTTTTGGATATTACTATGAAGCTTTGCCAAGGAATTTCTAGCCGACTTTTCAACAGCATCCGCTCTTTCAAAGAGAATTTTAATCTATAATTTTGAATACTTTTTGTGATCCCGATAAAACATGCGTAAAATGTTTCTCAATTTACAAACATCAGCCTGCATTTTTGCCATCTTCTTGTATTTCTGAATGTAATTTTTCCCTTTGTCCTTATGCGTTCTTCGGTACAACCTCGCAGAGAATTTAATTTTTTCATTATAGATTTTGTTACCCCAGTAACGCTCCTTGATCTTTTGTTTGGCTGTCTCAATTTTTGCATGTCTATAATCTTCATCATTGTGATAACACATCTTGCTGTTTTGTTTTGCTCTCTCAATTATTACTTCTCGATACGCCTGGTCGGTTGAATACCTTTGTTTTGCTCTCTTAATTATTACTTCTCGATACGCCTGGTCGGTTGAATACCTTTGTTTTGCTCTCTCAATTTTCACTTCTCGAAGCGCCTGGTCGGTTGAATACCTTTGCTTTTCTCTTTTCAAGATACTATCTCTGTTGTTTGTGTAGTACTGTTTTTTCAAATTGCGTATAGCTTGCTTCGATCTAACCATTATTCTAATCAAGAATGAGAGAATTTACATCTGTGTCGTTCTTAAGTAGTAATTATGACATCACGGCGTAATGATTTTATTGACGTCAAGGCGCAATGATATTATTTCATGACGTCATCAGAAACAACAATATAATTTCGTGTTTTTCTATTCACGTCATAGCTCTAATATAAAGCTACGACATTCATTATTTATCTAGTAGGGTTTCAGACAAGGTAGTTCTAATGATGTACTTTTGTTTTGATCTTACTCTATTTTTAGGAGTTTTGTTATATTTCTTAGCATGGGACTGATCGTCTCTTACTAGGTTTCTAGCTACTGCTGCAACCCAAATTCACATATATATTTGTATATGAGAGGCAGCCTGGCCGAGTGGTCCAAGACACTGGTGTTAGCCACCAGTCTCTTCGGAGGCGTGGGTTCAAATCGTACCGCTGGTATACGATTATGTTTGAAAGACTGCAGTGTGAAAAGACATCAAAAATGCAGTTTTTGGTGGAAAAATTTATTCTCTTTTAGAAATAATTTATTTTAGTTACTATAGATTTTTAACCCAATTAATTTCCTTTAAAATGAACTATTGAACAACCCTCTACGATGTTCCAGTTGCCAAGCTATCTGTGGAAAAGAAAAAAAAAGAAAAGAGAAAAAAATATCCCGTTTGGGGAGAATAACGTGGTTAAAGTCAGTTTTCTTGATTTTCAAGCCAATATATTTCCCTTGCTGTTCAAGCCAAGGGACAGAAAGTTTCCTATACAGGGGTTTCGGACAAGGCGGTTCTAATGGTGTACTTTTTGTTTTGATCTGACTCCTTTGTTAGGAACTATGGGTTTTTATATTTCTTAACATTGGACGTGATCGTCTCTTACTAGGTTGCTAGCTATCGCTGCAACCCGGAAAAAAAACACATTGTGCCCACATCGTTCTTTACTCAGGCAGTGCTAGCGCGCTGCCTATGATAATAAACTGATTACAGACAGGAAAAAGCCTACGGCTTTTTCTTCTTTTAAATAGTAAGAGACGAGTCTCAAATAATCAAGTAGCTAGCTAATTCCAAAGGTATGCAATTTTTGTTATTCCAATGATCGTTTTTTATTGTAACTAGGTTTCAGCCATCTCTACAGCCATGATACTATTGGAAATTACATAATCCCTATTTATGTTTTAGTTAACATGGGCAAGGTGTCGTTCTTTATTGTATTCTTTGTCAAAATTGATTCTATTTAATTTTTTTTTATTTTTAATTACAAAGGAAAATAGATGTAGGAATTTCCTTTTAAATGAGACATTATAAAGCTCTCTATTATTTTCCTGTACCCAGCAAGCTGAGGAGGAAACAACGGAAAGAAAAAGTTGCTGTATGTGGAGAATACCGTGGCTGCAGCCGTTTTGCTTGATTTTCAAGCCAATATATTTTCCTGGTTGTTAAAGCCAAGGGACGGTAAGCTTTAGATGTTTTGGACAAGGCGGTTCTAATAGTGTAGTTCTTGTTTTGATCTGAATCTATATTCAGGAGTTACATGTTACTTTAGTTTTTACTATGGGGCGCGATCGTTTCTTACTATGTTGCTAGATACCGCTGCAACCCGGAAAAGATGAAACATACATATTCTCCCTAAACTATCCCGTTTCTCTATGCAATACTCTTTTTTGATATTGTCTCAAAGCGTATAATCTTTCATAATACATGTAAAGAAACCGTATTACAGACAGAAAAAAACCTACGGCCTTTTCTTCTTTGGAATAGTAAGAGACGATCCTCAAAGAATCAGGCAGCTAACTAAGTCCATAATTTGTTCTTTAACATAAACTTTATTAATAAGAAATTTTAATATATCCTACATGGTCTAATGGTTAGGATAGCTGGCTCTCATCCAGTTAGCTCAAAGGAAATTTTTACCTATGATGATTTCTTGACGAATATAATTAAAATAATCATCTATATAATGATTCCTTTTATTACTCCAGTTACTACAGGCTACAGTTCATTCATTAATGTAACATAAAAAAATAAAGTTATTTCAGTTGCCTCCTGGCTGAAACAATGATGATAATATGGATGAACCACAGGGTTCAGTTCCTGAGACCTTGAGTTCGCTCTTAACTCTAATATATGTAATGAACTACATCGATTCCTTAATGTAAATTTGCAGTTTATAACTTTACCGATTCTGAACTGGACACGAAAATAAAATAAAAATTTATTTTTTCAATTTTTACGTCAAGTCGCTCATTACGTCATATACGGTTATTTAGTAATATTTTATATTACTATATTTTATATTTCATGATTACAAAATGTAATTAGAGGTCGTTCTTTATTGTAATGTACGTAATCGTCTCTTACTAAGTTGCTAGCTACCGTTCCAACCCGGAATCAATCCTTAATATAACAAACAGGAAAAAGCCTATGGCTTTTTCTTAAATGGAATAGTAAGAGACGACCTGCCTACAACCTACGAATATGACATCATTGATCAATCTTTGACATGATGAAATTATAATCTTATTTTAATTACTATGGGCTGGAAGTTCGTTCTTTACTGTACAAGATACTATCTCTGTTGTCTGTGTAGTACTGTTTTTTTAACTTGCGTGTAGCTTGCTTCATTCTAACCATTATGTAATTCACGAATGAGACCATTTACATCTTTGTCGTTCTTAAGTAGTAATTATGACGTCATGGCATAATGATTCTAATTCATGACGTCATGGCGCAACGGTATTATTTCATGACGTCTTCAGAAACAACAATTTAATTTCGTGTTTTTCTATTCACGTCATAGCTCTAATATAAAACTATGACGACATTCATTATTTATCTAGTTGGGTTTCAGACAAGGTAGTTCTAATGATGTACTTTTGCTTTGATCTGACTCTATGTTTAGGAGTTTTGGGTTTTTCATATTTCTTAGCATTAGATTGGTCGTCTCTTACTAGGTTGCTAGCTACTGCTGCAATCCAAATTATGAGAGGCAGCCTGACCGAGTGGTCCAAGGCATTGGTATTAGCCACCAGTCTCTTCGGAGGCGTGGGTTCAAACCTTACCGCTGGTATACGAATATGTTTGAAAGACTGCAGTGTGAAAAGACATCAAAAATGCAGTTTTTGGTGGAAAAATTTATTCTCTTTTAGAAATAATTTATTTTAGTTACTATAGATTTTTAACACGGATTAATTTCCTTTAAAATGAGCCATTGAACAACTATCTACGATGTTCCAGTGCCAAGCTATCTGTGGAAAAGAAAGAAAATAAAAAGAAGAATATCCCGTTTAGGCAGAATGTTGTAGTAGTTGCCACTTTTCTTGATTTTCAAGCCAATATGTTTCCCTTGCTGTTCAAGCCAAGGGACAGAAAGTTTACTTTACAGGGGTTTCGGACAAAGCGGTTCTAATGGTGTACTTTTTGTTTTGATCTGACTCCTTTTTTAGGAACTATGGGTTTTTATATTTCTTAACATTGGACGTGATCGTCTCTTACTAGGTTGCTAGCTACCTCTGCAACCCGGATGGTTTGTTATTCCAATGATCGTCTTTTAATGTAACGTCTCTTACTAGGTTGCTAGCTACCGCTACAACCCGGATTGTTTGTTCTTTAGTAATTTTCAGATCGATCCTTTATGTAATTTGATCTAACCATTATGTAATTCACAAATGATTTATATAAATAATTTATTTTAGTTACTATAGATTTTTAAACCAATTAATTTCCTTTAAAATGAGCTATTGAACAACTCTCTACGATGTTTCAGTGCCAAGCTATCAGTGGAAAAGAAAAAATAAAAAAAGAAAAAAATATCTCGTTTAGGCAGAATGTTGTAGTAGCTGCCACTTTTCTTGATTTTCAAGCCAATATATTTTCCTTGCTGTTCAAGCCAAGGGACAGAAAGTTTCCTATACAGGGATTTTGGATAAGGCGGTTCTAATGGTGTACTTTATGTTTTGATCTGACTCCTCTGTTAGAAACTATGGGTTTTTATATTTCTTAACATTGGACGTGATCGTCTCTTACTAGGTTGCTAGCTACCGCTGCAACCCGGATGATACTGCTGGAAATTATATAATCCCTATTTATGTTTTAGTTAACATGGGCAAGGTGTCGTTCTTTATTGTAACAACCCGGATTGCTAGCTACCGCTGCAACCCGGAAAATACGATGAAATAATAATATGCATATGGTTCTTAAATCATACTGTTTTATAGTCCCATATGGTGTAGCGGATAGGATAGCTGGCTTTCATCTAGAAGGCCCGGGTTCGATTCTCTGTATTGGAAAATTTTTAACTCTATAATCTTCGAACATTAGAAGCTCTAAACCTTTTATAATTTATAATGAACCACATCGATCCTTTATGTAATGTAACTACACCTGGAACCACCATATATCAGTTAGTATGGGAGAGAGATCGTTCTTTACTGTATTTCTTAAATCCTGGATCACAAGACATCTTAGTAGCAATCCTTACGCGTGCTCGAGCTTTATTGCGTTCGGTGGCATTTTTATCTCTTTTAAATAAACTTTTCTGATATTTCAGGATGTTAGCTTTATTTTTTGTGTAGTAAAGTTTTCTATTAGTAGAAATTTGGATTGTTCTATTTTGATATTGTTTTTGGTTATTCTTTCTTTTTTTCCACTCGCGTGAGACCATATTTTTTCAAGGTTTAAAATTATTAAGCACACAAAATCCCGTGTCGAGTATCTAAAACCTAGCATAAAACAAAACTAATTTTAAAATTTTCAGGTATTTATCTTGTTTGAATTACAAAATTAGTATTATTGGTTAGACACCATAAATATTTTTGCAGTTTACATAATAAGTTTAGTGATTCTGGACTGAAAACTAAAATAATTGCAATTATGAGACAATAATATGGAATGTACTTTACGGGTTACAAACCAAAAAAAGTTTGGTTCCAGGATACAATAATAAATTTGAACTGAGATGAAAAAAAAATTTATTCCAGGAGACAAAAAGCAAAACTAATTTTAGAATTTTCATGTATTTTTGTTGTTTAAATTAAAAAATTACTATTACTGATTAGGCATCATAAATATTTTTGCAGTTTACATAATAATTTTAGCGATTAAGCCAAAAAAGAAAATTTTGGTTCCAGGAGTTTCGGTTACTATTGAGACAAGTAGCTATTATTACTATAGAGTTCATTACATGGACTGTTTTATTGCTTCAAAATTCAAATATCTTTGAAAAGACTGCAGTATGAAAATACATCAAAAATGCAATTTTTTTGACAAAATTGATTCTACTTTAAAAAGTATTTTATTTTTAAATACAAAAGTGACTAGATGTTGCAATTTCCTTTAAAATGAGCTATTATACAGCTCTCTATGATTTTCCAGTGCCCAGCTAGCTGAGCAGAAAAAAAAAGCGGAAAGAAAAAAATATCCCGTTTGTGGAGAATAACGTGGTAAAAGTCAATTTTCTTGATTATCAAGCCAATATATTTTCTTTGTTATTCAAGCCGCAGGGCGGTAAGTTTCCTTTATAGGGGTTTCGGACAAGGCGGTTCTAATGGTGTACTTTTTGTTTTGATCTGACTCTGTTTTTAGGAGTTGGGGGGTTTTATATTTCTTGACATTGGAGGTGATCGTCTCTTACTAGGTTGCTAGCTACCGCTGCAACCCGGATATCCAAAAGAAATGTTGCATGTTTAGTGAAAAGCTTCCAAGGTATGAACCGGCAACTGTGGAACAGTTTATAGATGTAATGGGAAATTTTATAGATCACTGTGAATATATGGAGGCATAATTGTTCTTTACTTAGTTTCAGCTTTAATTCGATGATCCAGACTTTATGTACTAACTACATCCAAAGACTATGACGTCATTGTTTAATATTGTATATAAAAAATTAAGTTTTTCGTAAAAAAAATTAATTAAAAAAAAAATTAAGTACAAATAGCGCTAGATCTAGAGATTTCCTTTAAAATGAGCCATTGAACAACTCTCTACGATGTTCCAGTGCCAAGCTATCTGTGGAAAAAAAAGAAAAAAATATCCCGTTTGTGGAGAATAACGTGGTAAAAGTCAATTTTCTTGATTTTCAAGCCAATATATTTTCTTTGTTATTCAAGCCAAAGGGCGGTAAGTTTCCTTTATAGAGGATTCGGACAAGGCGGTTCTAATGGTGTACTTTTTGTTTTGATCTGACTCTTTTTTTAGGAGTTGGGGGGTTTTATATTTCTTAACATTGGAGGTGATCGTCTCTTACTAGGTTGCTAGCTACCGCAGCAACCCGGAAAAGAAAAGAGAAAAAAATATCCCGTTTAGGCAGAATGTTGTAGTAGCTGCCACTTTTTTTGATTTTCAAGCCAATATATTTCCCTTGCTGTTCAAGTCAAGGGACAGAAATTTTACTATACAGGGGTTTCGGAAAAGGTGGTTCTAATGGTGTACTTTTTGTTTTGATCTGACTCCTTTTTTAGGAGTTAGGGGTTTTTATATTTCTTAACATTGGACGTGATCGTCTCTTACTAGGTTGCTAGCTACCGCTGCAACTCGGATCTTCTTTTAATGTAAAACCTCACAGAATCAGACAACCAACTAAGTCCAATATATGCAATGGTCTTATGTTCTAATGATCGTCTTTTAATGAAAATGTCTTGACTTTAAATATAATATTGATGGAAATTACATAATCCCAATTTATGTTCCAGTTAACATTGGCTAGGTGTCGTTCTTTATTGTAAAAAAAATTTCTTCCAGGAGACAAAAAGCAAAACTAATTTTGAATTTTCATGTATTTTTGTTGTTTAAATTAAAAAATTACTATTACTGATTAGGTATCATAAATATTTTTGCAGTTTACATAATAATTTTAACGATTAAACCAAAAAAGAAAATTTTGGTTCCAGGAGATTCGGTTACTATTGAGACAAGTAGCTATTATTACTATAGAGTTCATTACCATGAACTGCTTGATTGCTTCAAAATTCAAATATCTTTGAAAAGACTGCAGTATGAAAATACATCAAAAATGCAATTTTTTTGACAAAATTGATTCTACTTTAAAAAGTATTTTATTTTTAATTACAAAAGGCACTAGATGTAGCAGATTCCCTTAAAATGAGCTATTATAAAGCTTTCTATGATTTTCCAGTGCCCAGCTAGATGAGGAGAAAAGAAAAGTGAAAAGAAAAAAATATCCCGTTTGTGGAGAATAACGTGGTTAAAGTCAATTTTCTTGATTTTCAAGCCAATATATTTTCTTTGTTATTCAAGCCAAAGGGCGGTAAGTTTTCTTTATAGGGGGTTTCGGACAAGGCGGTTATAATGGTGTACTTTTCTGACTCTTTTTCTAGGAGTTGGGGGGTTTTATATTTCTTAACATTGGAGATAATCGTCTCTTACTAGGTTGCTAGCTACCGCTGCAACCCGGATTCCTTCTTTTCAAAATTAAATTAATTACTATGGGTTAGAGGTCGTTCTTTACCATAAAATTTACTGCAATATTGTCTAAAGAACGTGTATAAATATTGCATTCACCTTTTACGTCACATATGGTTATCTTTTAATGTATTATTACAAACAGGAAAAAACCTACGGCTTTTTCTTCTTTGGAATAGTAAGAGACGAACTTCAAAGAATCAGCCAGCTAACTAAGTCCAATATAAGCAATGGTTTGTTCTTCTAATGATCATCTTTTAATTTGGCGTTTCTTACTAGGTTGCTAGCTACCACTGCAATCCGGAATATGTAATTAATATGTTGCTAGCTACCGCTGCAACCTAGATATTCTTATTTCTGTTACTATGGGCTAAGGTTTGTTCTTTACTGTAAAACTAGCAAAACAATTTTTAAGTCTGATGAAGATTTAACTGATGTGTCAAAAGTAAGGTTGCAAGTCGACGATTTTGTTTTGGCCTTGTGAAATAATAATTCACATGTGAATTATAATTGTTGTTGTGAAATAATAATATGCATATGGTTCTTAAATCATGCTTCTTTATGGTCCCATATGGTCTAGTGGCTAGGATAGTTAACTTGCACTTAACAGGCCCGTTTTCGATTCCCGGTGCGGGAAAATTTTTAACTCTATAATTTTCGAACATTCGAACCTTTTATAATTAGAATGATGTATAATATAAATACTGTAATGTTAACTATAGTGAAGTTGCCTATGCAAGTTAGTATAGGAAAGAGTTCGATCTTTATTATAATTCAGACAAGGTAGTTCTAATGATGTACTTTTGTTTTGATCTTACTCTATTTTTAGGAGTTTTGTTATACTTCTTAGCATGGGACTGATCGTCTCTTACTAGGTTGCTAGCTACTGCTGCAACCCAAATTCACATATATATTTATTTATGAGAGGCAGCCTGGCCGAGTGGTCCTAGACACTGGTGTTAGCCACCAGTCTCTTCGGAAGCGTGGGTTCAAATCTTACCGCTGGTATACGATTATGTTTGAAAGACTGCAGTGTGAAAACACATCAAAAATGCAGTTTTTAGTGGAAAAATTTTTTCTCTTTTAGAAATAATTTATTTTAGTTACAAAAGGTTTTTAACCCAATTAATTTCCTTTAAAATGAGCTATTGAACAACCCTCTACGATGTTCCAGTGCCAAGCTATCTGTGGAAAAGAAAAAAAAAAGAAAAGAGAAAAAATATCCCGTTTGGGGAGAATAACGTGGTTAAAGTCAATTTTCTTGATTTTCAAGCCAATATATTTCCCTTGCTGTTCAAGCCAAGGGACAGAAAGTTTCCTATACAGGGGTTTCGGACAAGGCAGTTCTAATGGTGTACTTTTTGTTTTGATCTGACTCCTTTGTTAGGAACTATGGGTTTTTATATTTCTTAACATTGGACGTGATCGTCTCTTACTAGGTTGCTAGCTATCGCTGCAACCCGGAAAAAAAACACACTGTGCCCACATCGTTCTTTACTCAGGCAGTTCTAGCGCGCTGCCTATGATAATAAACTGATTACACACAGGAAAAAGCCTACGACTTTTTCTTCTTTTAAATAGTAAGAGACGAGTCTCAAATAATCAAGTAGCTAGCTAATTCCAAAGGTATGCAATTTTTGTTATTCCACTGATCGTTTTTTATTGTAACTAGGTTTCAGCCATCTCTACAGCCATGATACTATTGGAAATTACATAATCCCTATTTATGTTTTAGTTAACATGGGCAAGGTGTCGTTCTTTATTGTATAGATAGTACAAAGGTAAGCATGCCCGCTTGTCACGTGGGTGACCGGGGCTAAAATCCCCGTTGGGGGGAATTTTTAATATATTTACTTTAAATATAACTGTACTAGCCTATACTATAGTTAATTGGTCTATAAAATTTAGCATAGGCAAGATGTCGTTCTTTATTATAATTTTCTTTTCAAGTTCTTTGTATTTTTCTATACTGCACAGGCAACAGATAGAATATAGAATGAAAACAAGGATTTTCATAGATTTATCAATGTTGACTATGGATTTAGCCATTTGTGTGTTGTTCGACATTGAATAAACTACCGCTGCAACCCGGATACCCCTGGAACCACCATATATCAGTTACTATGGGCGAGAGATCTCTCTATATAATAACAAGTCGACGATTTTGTTTTGGCCTTATTATAATTGGCATGGTAAAATAATAATATGCATATGGTTCTTAAATCATACTTCTTTATGGTCCCATATGGTCTAGTGGCTAGGATAGTTAACTTTCACTCAACAGGCCCGGGTTCGATTCCCGGTGTGGAAAATTTTTAAATCTATAATCTTCGAACAATTTGAACCTTTTATAATTTATATTGATGTATAATATAAATACTGTAATCTTAACTATAGTGAAGTTGCCTATGCAAGTTAGTATAGGGAAGAGTTCGATCTTTATTATAATTTTCTTGAGTCGGTGTTCCAGGAATTTGTTCTAAATCATTAGTCTTACAAACACATTTACTAATAACCCTAACAGGCTCGTTTTCGCCATAATTGAAAAACATTGCTTTTCCTTCGCTGTTGATAGGTATGCTTGTATATATGTTTTTATTGCTGCTACATAAACTGCAATTGCTCCTTCCAAAATTAATATACGAATTTTCAAAGAAGTACGCCTCCGTATATTCACTGTGTTGTCGAACATTTTCCATTGCATCTGTAAACTGTTCCGCAGTTGCCAATCCATACCTTGGAAGCTTTTCATTAAACTGACAACATTTCTTTTGGATATTACTATGAAGCTTTGCCAAGGAATTTCTAGCCGACTTTTCAACAGCATCCGCTCTTTCAAAGAGAATTTTAATCTGTAATTTTGAATACTTTTCGTGATCCCGATAAAACATGCGTAAAATATTTCTCAATTTACAAAGATCAGCCTGCATTTTTGCCATCTTCTTGTATTTCTGAATGTAATTTTTCCCTCTGTCCTTATGCGTTCTTCGGTACAACCTGGCAGAGAATTTAATTTTTTCATTATAGATTTTGTCAGCCCAGTAACGCTCCTTGATCTTTTGTTTGGCTGTCTCAATTTTTGCTTCTCGGTACACCTGGACGGTTGAATACCTTTGCTTTTGGTTTTTCTTATATTTGATGCGGTAATCTTCATCATTGTGATAACTCTCCTTGATCTTTTGTTTGGCTGTCTCAATTTTTGCATGTCTATAATCTTCATCATTGTGATAACACATCTTGCTGTTTTGTTTTGCTCTCTCAATTATTACTTCTCGATACGCCTGGTCGGTTGAATACCTTTGTTTTGCTCTCTCAATTATTACTTCTCGATACGCCTGGTCGGTTGAATACCTTTGTTTTTCTCTCTCAAATATTAATTCTCGATACGCCTGGTCTGTTGAATACCTATGTTTTTCTCTATCAATTTTTACTTCTCGATGCGCCTGGTCGGTTGAATATTTTTGCTTTTCTCTTTTCAAGATACTATCTCTGTTGTTTGTGTAGTACTGTTTTTTCAAATTGCGTATAGCTTGCTTCGATCTAACCATTATTCTAATCAAGACTGAGAAAATTTACATCTTTGTTGTTATTAAGTAGTAATTATGACGTCACGGCGTAATGATTTTTCTATTCACGTCATAGCTCTAATCTAATATAAAGCTATGACGACATTCATTATTTATCTAGTAGGGTTTCAGACAAGGTAGTTTCAATGATGTACTTTCGTTTTGATCTTACTCTATTTTTAGGAGTTTTGTTATATTTCTTAGCATGGGACTGATTGTCTCTTACTAGGTTGCTAGCTACTGCTGCAACCCAAATTCACATATATATTTAATTATGAGAGGCAGCCTGGCCGAGTGGTCCAAGACACTGGTGTTAGCCACCAGTCTCTTCGGAGGCGTGGGTTCAAATCTTACCGCTGGTATACGATTATGTTTGAAAGACTGCAGTGTGAAAAGACATCAAAAATGCAGTTTTTGGTGGAAAAATTTATTGTCTTTTAGAAATAATTTATTTTAGTTACTATAGATTTTCAACCCAATTAATTTCCTTTAAAATGTGCTATTGAACAACCCTCTACGATGTTCCAGTGCCAAGCTATCTGTGGAAAAGAAAAAAAAAAAGAAAAAAGAAAAAAATATCCCGTTTGGGGAGAATAACGTGGTTAAAGTCAATTTTCTTGATTTTCAAGCCAATATATTTCCCTTGCTGTTCATGCCAAGGGACAGAAAGTTTCCTATACAGGGGTTTCGGACAAGGCGGTTCTAATGGTCTACTTTTTGTTTTGATCTGACTCCTTTGTTAGGAACTATGGGTTTTATATTTCTTAACATTGGAGGTGATCGTCTCTTACTAGGTTGCTAGCTACCGCTGCAACCCGGAAATGGTACGATGAAATAATAATATGCATATGGTTCTTAAATCATTCTGTTTTATAGTCACATATGGTGTAGCGGATAGGATAGCTGGCTTTCATCTAGAAGGCCCGGGTTCGATTCCCGGTATTGGAAGATTTTTAACTCTATAATCTTCGAAGATTAGAAGCTCTAAACCTTTTATAATTTATAATGAACCACATCGATCCTTTATTTAATTTCTATTCACGTCATAGCTCTAATATAAAACTATGACGACATTCAATATTTATCTAGTAGGGTTTCAGACAAGGTAATTCTAATGATGTACTTTTGTTTTGATTTGACTCTATTTTTAGGAGTTTTGTTATATTTCTTAGCATTGGACTGATCGTCTCTTACTAGATTGCTAGCTACTGCCGCAACCCAGATTCACATATATATTTATTTATGAGAGGCAACCTGGCCGAGTGGTCCAAGGCACTGGTGTTAGCCACCAGTCTCTTCGGAGGCGTGGGTTCAAATCTTACCGCTGGTATGCGAGTATGTTTGAAAGACTGCAGTGTGAAAAGACATCGATAATGCAGTTTTTGGTGAAAAAATTTATTCTCTTTTAGTAATAATTTATTTTAGTTACAAAAGGTTTTTAACCCAATTAATTTCCTTTAAAATGAGCTATTGAACAACCCTCTACGATGTTCCAGTGCCAAGCTATCTCTGGATACAAAAGAAAAGAGAAAAAAATATCCCGTTTGTGGAGAATAACGTGGTAAAAGTCAATTTGCTTGATATTCAAGCCAATATATTTTCTTTGTTATTCAAGCCAAAGGGCGGTAAGTTTCCTTTATAGAGGTCTCGGGCAAGGCGGTTCTAATGGTGTACTTTTCGTTTTGATCTGACTCCATTCTTAGGAACTATGGGTTGTTATATTTCTTAACATTGGACGTGATCGTCTCTTACTAGGTTGCTAGCTACCGCTGCAACCCAGATTTATTTACATTCTAGCTAAAATAATGAAGATAATAGGAAAGAACCACAGTGTTCAGTTTCTTTGGACTTGAGTTCGTTTTTTAACTATAAATATAAACAGGAAAAAGCCTACGGCTTTTTCTTCTTTTAAATAGTAAGAGACGAAACTCAAACAATCAAGCAGCTAACTAAGTCCAATGTATGGAATGGTTTGTTATTTCAGTGATCGTCTTTTAATGTAAAAATGTTCAATAGTTCATTTTAAAGGAAATTAATTGGGTTACAAATCTATAGTAACTAAAATAAATTATTTCTAAAAGAGAATAAATTATTCTACCAAAAACTGCATTTTTGATGTCTTTTCAGACTGAAGTCTTTCAAACATATTGTTACAATAAGGAACGAACTGTAACCCTATTAAAATTGACGATGTCAATCATATGTTCAATAGTACATTCTTTATTAACACAGCTAATTATGTCCAATGTATGCAAATTTGTGTTATTTTGATGATCATCTTTTAATTTAACTTTAATATGAAATCTGCAGTATTTTGTACAAAAAACTGATTCTATTTTAAAAATAATTTGTTTTAATTACAAAAGGTTTTTAACCCTATTAATTTCCCTTAAATGAGCCATTGAACAACTCTCTACGATGTTTCGGTGCCAAGCTATCTGTGAACTTACTAACCTATACTATAATTAAGTTGTGTATAAAATTTAGTATAGGAGAGAGGTCGTGTTTTATTATAATCAAATCTTACCGCTGGTATACGATTATGTTTGAAAGACTGCAGTGTGAAAAGACATCGAAAATGCAGTTTTTGGTGGAAAAATTTATTCTCTTTTAGAAATAATTTATTTTAGTTACAAAAGGTTTTTAACCCAATTAATTTCCTTTAAAATGAGCTATTGAACAGCCCTCTACGATGTTCCAGTGCCAAGCTATCGCTGGATACAAAAGAAAAGAGAAAAAAATATCCCGTTTGTGGAGAATAACGTGGTAAAAGTCAATTTGCTTGATATTCAAGCCAATATATTTTCTTTGTTATTCAAGCCAAAGGGCGGTAAGTTTCCTTTATAGAGGTTTTGGACCAGGCGGTTCTAATGGTGTACTTTTTGTTTTGATCTGACTCCATTCTTAGGAACTATGGGTTTTTATATTTCTTAACATTGGACGTGATCGTCTCTTACTAGGTTGCTAGCTACCGCTGCAACCCGGATACTATTGAGCGTGATCGTCTCTTACTAGGTTGCTAGCTACCGCTGTTACCCGGATAATTGATTACAAACAGGAAAAAGCCAATGGCTTTTTCTTCTTTGAAATAGTAAGAGACTAGCCTCAAACAATCAAGTAGCTAACTAAATCAAATGTATGTAATGTGTTTTTATTCCAATGATCGTCTTTTAATAGAAAATTTTAATATATCGACCTTAAATACAACTGTAATAGCCTATACTATAGTTAAGTTGCCTATAAGATTTATTATAGACAAGAGGTCGTTCTTTATTATAATTACTGTAACATTGAACAACTCTCTACGAGGTTCCAGTGCCATGCTATCTGTTGAATTACTAACCTTTACTTTAATTAAGTGGCGTATAAAATTTAGTATAGGCAAGAGTTCGTTCTTTATTATAACCAGTCTCTTCGGAGGCGTGGGTTCAAATCCTACCGCTGGTATACGATTATAGTTTATGTACAAAAATCAAATATCTTTGAAAAGACTGCAGTATGAAAAGACATCAAAAATGCAGTTTTTAATTGAAAAATTTATTCTCTCTTAGAAATAATTTATTTTAGTTACAAAATTTATTTTATGTTCCAGTGCCAAGCTATCTGTGGAAAACAAGAAAGAAAAAAAATATCCCGTTTATGCAGAATGTTGTAGTAGCTGCCACTTTTCTGGATTTTCAAGCCAATATATATCCCTTGCTGTTCAAGCCAAGGAATAGAATGTTTCCTATACAGGGGTTTCGGACAAGGCGGTTCTAATGGTGTACTTTTTGCTTTGATGTGGCTCCTTTTTTGGGAACTATGGGTTTTTATATTTCTTAACATTGGACGTGATCGTCTCTTACTAGGTGGCTAGCTACCGCTGCAACCCGTATACATCTTTGTCGTTTTTTATATAGTAATAGCCACCAGTCTCTTCGGAAGCGTGGGTTCAAATCTTACCGCTGGTATACGATTATGTTTGAAAGACTGCAGTGTGAAAAGACATCAAAAATGCAGTTTTTGGTGGAACAATTTTTTCTCTTTTAGAAATAATTTATTTTAGTTAAAAAACGTTTTAACCCAATTAATTTCCTTTAAAATGAGCTATTGAACAGCCCTCTACGTTGTTCGAGTGCCAAGCTATCTCTGGAAATGAAAAAAAGAACAAAATATCCCGTTTAAGCAGAATGTTGTTGTAGCTGCCACTTTTCTCTATTTTCCAGCCAATATATTTCCCTTTCTGTTCAAGCCAATGGACATAAAGTTTCCTATATAGGGGTTTCCGACAAGGCGGTTCTAATGGTGTTCTTTTTGTTTTGATCTGACTCCTCTGTTAGGAACTATGGGTTTTTATATTTCTTAACATTGGACGAGATCGTCTCTTACTAGGTTGCTAGCTACCGCTGCAACCCGGATTGCTAGCCACCACTGCAAACCAGATTATATAAAAAAAAACTAATTTACAAAAACCATTTATAATGAACTATATTGGTCTATTAGCAAGGGTCCTCACACACTTGCTCTGATGAAACAGATTGTGTAGAACTAGGGTTATGGAAATGTGTTTATGATGAGAGCAAAAAGTAAACAGGTGTAGCTTTTCCTGTTAGAACTCTTCAATGGATTCAGTCATCAATAATCAGCCATGAGTTTGGCTCAATAGTATTGAAAACGTCTAGTCCTCGCATGAATTTTATTGGCATAGATGTAGCAGTGGCAATAGCTTTTATTTGGTCATAGGACTCTAGCCAATTACAATAGCAATAGTAAATTTTCTTTGGTTTTTCCAAAAACATTTTGTTACAATTTTTAAGTACTTTAGCTAAAAGTCTCGTTTTCCTTGATATTGACGGACCATAGAGCAACGATCTGAATGGTGTTTTAAATTGATCGAACTGCTGTTGACAGCAGTTGGACTACAACTAACTGTAAACCTTACTTGTTTGATGAATAAATACTTGATTGTCAGCATATCAGAGAACCTTATTGTAGATGTTTCAAGCTTATATCTGCAAATTCTCCACAAACGAAATCTTTTTTTCTTTCCGCTTGATTTGACTCCTCAGCTAGCTGGGCACTGGAAAATTATAGATAGCTGTATAATGGCTCATTTCAAAGGATGTGGTTTGTAGTTCAATTACTATAGGCTATAGTTCGTTCTTTATTATGATTCAAAAATCAAATATCTTTGAAAAGACTGCAGTATGAAAATACATTAGAAATGATGCCTTTTGAAAAAAATTGATTCTACTTTAAAAAATATTTTATGTTTGAATATAAAACTGACTAGATGTAGCTATTTCCTTTAAAAAGAGCCATTATATAGCTCTCTACGATTTTCCAGTGCCCAGCTAGCTGAGGAGGAAAATCAAACTAAAAGAAAAAAAGATGTCGTATGTGGAGAATATCGTGGATACAGCCAATTTTCTTGATTTTCAAGCCAATATATTTTTCTTGCTATTTGAGTCAAGGGACGGTTAGTTTGCTATATAGAGGTTTTGGACAAGGTGGGTCTAATAGTGTATTTGTTATTTTGATTTGATTCTATACTAGTTTGCAGCTAGAGCTGCAACCATCATTATCTGATGGATTAAGCCGTCTCTGGAGAAATATTTAGGAATGAATGTTCAAATTTGGTGTAAAAGAGACTAATGACCAGCATAGAGAAGGGTTTTCAAAGGGTTTTCATAGTTAACAAAATGAACCATATTTCAAACAGGAAAAATCTATAGATTTTTTCTTCTTTGAATTAGTAAGAGATGAACCTAAAATAATCAAGTAGCTAACTAAGTCCAATGTATGCAATGGTTTATTATTCCAAAGATCGTCTTTTAAAGTAAAAATGCAAAATTCCACATCAGAAGAATTGGATTTTAATGTTAATTTTAAATATATAAGTTTCGTCAAGTTTAATCAACCAATCCATCAATCAATCAATCAATCAATTTATTCAATCAATAAACTCAACAAAATACACTTCAATATAAACTCTTCCGTAAGGCTCTATGGCCATTAAAAAGACAGGTGAGCAACAAAAATGAAAAAAATACATAAAAAAAAAAAACATTTTCAACATCATACATTCACACCTTTAAGAGACTCAACACAAAAAAGAAAAAAAAATAAATAAATAAAAAAAAAATCATAAAATACAATGATCCACATAAAAATAAAGAAGCAAAAAAAAAAAATCAAAAATCAAAAACTAAGCAGGGGACTAACAAGCAATCAATTTATTCCGCGTGGATCACCCTATGATCAATCAACCAATCATTTTAATCAACCAATAAATTTATGACAAAAACGTATCTATTGATATTAAAATTCCGTTTTTTAGAATTTCGGTTACTAGAGACAAATCGCTCTTACTATACAGTTCGTTACCGCGAACTGTTTGATTTACTAGCCTATACTATAGTTAAGTGGCCTATAAAATTTAGTATTGGCAAGAGGTCGTTCTTTATTATAATTTTTTACTGTAAATACAAACAGGAAAAAGCCTACGGCTTTTTCTTCTTTTAAATAGTAAGTGACAAAACTCAAACAATCAAGTAGCTAACTAAGTCCAATGTATGGAATGGTTTGTTATTTCTGTGATCGTCTTTTAATGTAATTACTAACTTGTACTATAATTAAGTGGCGTATAAAATTTAGTATAGGCAAGAGGTCGTTCTTTATTATAATGAATAACTCTCTTCGATGTTCCAGTGCCAAGCTATCTGTTGAATTACTAACCTATACTATAATTAAGTGGCGTATAAAATTTAGTATAGGCAAGAGGTCGTTCTTTATTATTTCAAATAGTAAGAGACGAACCTCAAACGATCAAGTAGCTAACTAAGTCCAATGCATGCAATAGCTTTTTATTCCAATGATCGTCTTTTAATGTAACATATCAGTTACTATGGGAGAGAGATCGTTCTTTACCGTAATAATTACAAAAGTGACTAGATGTTGCAATTGCCTTTAAAATGAGCTATTATACAACTCTCTATGATTTTCCAGTGCCCAGCTAGCTGAGCAGGAAAAAAAGCGGAAAGAAAAAATATCCCGTTTGTGGAGAATAACGTGGTAAAAGTCTATTTTCTTGATTTTCAAGCCAATATATTTTCTTTGTTATTCAAGCCAAAGGGCAGTAAGTTTCCTTCATAGAGGATTCGGACAAGGCGGTTCTAATGGTGTACTTTTTGTTTTGATCTGACTCTTTTTTTTAGGAGTTGGGGGGTTTTATATTTCTTAACATTGGAGGTGATCGTCTCTTACTAGGTTGCTAGCTACCGCTGCAACCCGGATAACCCCATTAATTTTCTTTAAAATGAGCCATTGAACAACTCTCTATGATGTTCCAGTGCCAAGCTATCTGTTGAATTACTAACCTATACTATAACTAAGTGGCGTATCAAATTTAGTATAGGCCGTTCTTTATTATAAAAAAAGAAGAAAGAAGAAAATGTGCCGTTTGTGGAGAATAACGTGGTTAGAGTCAATTTTCTTGATTGTCAAGCCAATATATTTTCTTTGTTATTCAAGCCAAAGTTCTAATGCTTCTAATGGTGTAATTTTGTTGTGATCTGACTCTTTTTTTAGGAGTTAGGGGTTTTTATATTTCTTAACATTGGACGTGATCGTCTCTTACTAGGTTGCTAGCTACCGCTGCAACCCGGATTATCAGTTACTATGGATGAGAGATCGTTCTTTACTGTAGCAACCCGGATAACCTATACTATAATTAAGTGGCGTATAATATTTAGCATAGGTAAGAGGTCGTTCTTTATTATAAACTACCCTTGCCAAAACGTGATTTTCCTTTTGTTCAAGGTGGAAAACTGTAATTCTCCTATATATTGTTTTTGACAATGCTGATCCCAATGGAGAACTTTTCAGTACAATCATATGCTATTTTCGAGGAGTTTCAGGATTTTTTTGAAATCACCAAAAATTTGCTTTCGAAATAAACTTTTACTTTTAAGATAAACCGAAGAAGTAGTTACCATCTCTGAATCAGTGTCAGGTGACGATTTTGTCTCATTTAGAATTTCTTTTCAAAAAGTGCTTTTAACTTTTGGTTACTATGGGCCGTGGTTTGCCACTTACTAGGTTGCAGCAGCTGCTACAACCCTGATCTTAAGAAAAAATATTCTATTATCTTTTCGAAATATAAGTGTTTGCCGCATCATCTTGTATTTAATCATTTATTTAAATTTTCAGTTACTATGGGATATAGCTCGTCCTTTAATATAATTGTTTTTTTTTATTAAAAAGGCACTAGAACTTTTAATTTCCGTTTGAATGAGCCCTCTCACGACATTCTAGTACCACTGGGTCGATACGATGACCCTTGGTAAAAAGAAAAAGGCAAACAAATAAACACGCATCTGCGATCTTTCTTCTGGCAAAAATAAAAAACTCCATACTTTTGCAGATAGGAGCTTGAAACCTCTACAATAAGGTTCTCTGATACGCTGAATCTGATGGTGTGATTTTCATTAAGATTCTATGACTTTTAGGGGATGTTTTTCCCTTTTTTTGAAAATAAGGCAAATTTTCTCAAGCTCGTAACTTTTGATGGATCAGGCTCGTAAGTATGCTTTTGATTTAAAGTGGGCTACTAGACGAGATGATCATTTTTCGGTCTTTCAACTCAATACTCAGGGTCTTTGCTCATCGATTGATCAGTTGAGGCAGATTGTTTTTGGTGGGCGACCTAATGTTATCGGATTATGTGAGACTTTTCTTAATTCTAGCAATGAAATGCTTTTGGATATACCCGGTTACAGAATGGTGCGACTAAATCGCAGAAGGATGGCAAAGGGTGGACTAGTAATGTATATTTCTGATATTTTTCCTTATATTGTTCGAAGCGATCTGTCAAGGAATGACGAAGGGGTTTTTGAATTCCTGTTTATTGAAATCAATTTAAAAAATAAGGTTTTGATAATTGGTAATTTTGATAGATCTCCCAGTGGATCTGTCCCTTCTTTTCTTCAGGTCCTTGATGAGGTCTTGGATTTAATAGGCAGACGTCCATGTGAACTAATTAACATAGCTTCCTCTACTACGGTGAATTTTCTCTCAGATATGCTCGCTGCTGGGGTTCTACCAACAACCTGTACTCCGACACGTGTAATTGAAACGTCAGCGTCTTTAATTGATAACATTTTTTCGTCTCTTGATTTGGTTCGGACATCTGTTGTAGTGAGTGATATTTCAGACCATTTTCCTGTATTTTCCATTTTTATCCTTAAAAAAACATTGAATAGGGACATTCTATCATCTGCTTCAGCTTATTTTAGGTTTGGTTTGAATAAATTGATCCACATTAGATCCCATTTAGCTGAGAAGACATGGAATATTTTTGGTGACGATAATGATTTTGTTCAAAGTTTGACTATTTTTATGAGTCAGTGAAGGAGTCTATTTTTGACGTATGTGTTCTGTCCCCCTCTACTTCAAGGTCAAAAAGATTTATTCCTCTTAACCCATGGATGAACCCTGGTCTTCTAAAGAGTTGGAGAAGAAAAAATAATCTTTGGAAAGCTTTTAAGTCAGCAAAGCCATCTTTGAATGCTGCACGTCTGCAGCAACTCAAACTCTCCAGGAATGTTTTCAATTCTTTATGCCGGAAGGCTAAATTCCTTTATTATACCCAAAAATTCTCGGATTGTGGGAAAGATATTCGAAAAACTTGGCAAGTGATCAATTCCGTCCTCAAACGCTCTTCTCCGGCTCCTTCTATCCCTCCAAGTCTTGTAGTTGGTGATGTGGTTGTTGTGGGTATTCCATCTGTTCAAGAAGCATTTACATCATATTTTGCCAACATTGGGAAAACCACTGCTTCTTCAGTCAGGTCTTCACAGTCACAACCAGATTACAAATCTTATCTTGATCCGCCTTGTCTCAAATCGATGGTGTTATATCCGGCTTCTAATGTTGAAGTAGCCAGGATTGTAAATAGCTTGAAGGGTTTTTTGTCGTCTGGCCCTGACTGTATTCCAACTATGGTAGTTAAGTTCATTCTTCCTTCAATTATTTCTCCATTGACGAAGCTTATAAATCTTTCTTTTGAAAATGGGATTTTCCTTAGTTCTCTTAAGCGAGCTAGAGTAATTGTTTTATATAAAGGTGGACCAAGAAGTGACCCAGTCAATTATCGTCCTATATCTTTGCTGTCTGTTTTTAGGAAAATTTTTGAAAAGACCATGCTTTCCCGTCTACTAAATTTTATAGAGACTAAGATATTTTTTTATTATTTTAAGTTTGGCTTCTAACGGAAATATTCTAACGAGGATGCGTGTGTAAGTCTTTTCAATTTTCTGAACGCTGCATTTTACTCTTGTTTGATTCCTGCAGCTATAGTCCTAGATCTCTGTAAGACTTTTGACTCTTTAACTCATAAGATTCTACTGTATAAGCTATCATACAATGGTGTAAGAGGACAGGCTCATGCTTGGTTTTATTCCTATATGTCAGGTAGAACTATCTCCGTAGATTCCCTTTCCCACTTTTTGTCTGAAGTTGAGTTTGGTGTTCCTCAAGGTTTTATTCTTGGACCGTTTCTTTTTTTGATTTATGTTTGTGACTTTATAGTTGCGGTTATGAATCAAAAACCTACAGTTTTCTGTCACCTATGTCATCCTGAACCTTTCGATACTAAAAAAAAAATCCATCGTTTTCGCAGGATGTGGACACTCTCGTTGCTTTCGCTGATGACAGTACCATTGGTACTGTAGTAGGAACTGAGTCTGAGATGCTTCCCAAATTATTTGACCTTTTTGAGAGAGTCGTGCGTTGGTTTTTTAAAAATTTCCATGCAGTAAATGTTTCGAAGTCAAGTTTTTTAATTTTTTCTCGTATTTCTCTGGCGTGCCCTGAGTTATCTAATATCTAGCTTTCAAGGGGCTCTCTCAGTAGACTTAAGGAACGATATGTCCTATTTCTCGGTATTCTTCTCGATGAAAAACTTTCATTCAAGCATCATATTGGACTAATTAATCTGAAGATCTCAACGAGTTTTTGAATTTTGAGGAAGCTAAAACACATTTTTCCTGAATCAGTTTTAAAAATTCTGTTGGAAACATTTGTTGTGAGGGGTACTGAGTTTGTCTAATATTTTTTTTGGTTTGGTTTCAAATATATATTTAGAATTTAGTTTAATTTATTGGATTGTCCTACATCTTTTTTTTTTTTTGTTTTTTTTGGGGGGGGGGGGGGGTCTCATAAAATCGCTTTTTGTTTGGGTGTTTTAATTATTTTTTTTTTCTCTTCTTCGTTTTGTGTGTGTGTGTGTGTTGCGTCTTTGAATGGTTGAAATGCAATGCATTATATTGAAAATACTTTTTTTTTATTATTATTTATGCCATTTCTATTTTCCCCTGTTTTTGTCCTGGCCATAGAACCTTACGAGGGGTTCTATATTGATGTGTTTTTGTCATAAATTTATTGGTTGATTAAAATGATTGGTTGATTGATCATAGGGTGATCCACGCGGAATAAATTAATTGCTTGTTAGTCCCCTGCTTAGTTTTTGATTTTTTGATTTTTTTTTTCGCTTCTTTATTTTTATGTGGATCATTGTATTCATTGTATTTTATGATTTTTTTTTTATTTATTGATTTCTTTTCTTTCTTGTGTTGAGTCTCTTAAAGGTGTGAATGTATGATATTGAAAATGTTTTTGTTTTTTCTGTATTTGTTTCATTTTTGTTTCTCCCCTGTTTTTTTACTGGCCAGAGAGCCTTACGGGGGAGTTTATAGTGAAGTGTGTTTTGTTGAGTTTATTGATTGAATAAATTGATTGATTGATTGATTGATTGATTGACTAACGAAACTTATATATTTAAAATCAGCATTAAAATCCAATTCTTCTGATGTATCTATTGATATTAAAATTCCGTTTTTTAGAATTTCGGTTACTAGAGACAAATCGCTCTTACTATACAGTTCGTTACCGCGAACTGTTTGATTTACTAGCCTATACTATAGTTAAGTGGCCTATAAAATTTAGTATTGGCAAGAGGTCGTTCTTTATTATAATTTTTTACTGTAAATACAAACAGGAAAAAGCCTACGGCTTTTTCTTCTTTTAAATAGTAAGTGACAAAACTCAAACAATCAAGTAGCTAACTAAGTCCAATGTATGGAATGGTTTGTTATTTCTGTTATCGTCTTTTAATGTAATTACTAACTTGTACTATAATTAAGTGGCGTATAAAATTTAGTATAGGCAAGAGGTCGTTCTTTATTATAATGAATAACTCTCTTCGATGTTCCAGTGCCAAGCTATCTGTTGAATTACTAACCTATACTATAATTAAGTGGCGTATAAAATTTAGTATAGGCAAGAGGTCGTTCTTTATTATTTCAAATAGTAAGAGACGAACCTCAAACGATCAAGTAGCTAACTAAGTCCAATGCATGCAATAGCTTTTTATTCCAATGATCGTCTTTTAATGTAACATATCAGTTACTATTTGAGAGAGATCGTTCTTTACTGTAATAATTACAAAAGTGACTAGATGTTGCAATTGCCTTTAAAATGAGCTATTATACAACTCTCTATGATTTTCCAGTGCCCAGCTAGCTGAGCAGGAAAAAAAAGCGGAAAGAAAAAATATCCCGTTTGTGGAGAATAACGTGGGAAAAGTCTATTTTCTTGATTTTCAAGCCAATATATTTTCTTTGTTATTCAAGCCAAAGGGCAGTAAGTTTCCTTCATAGAGGATTCGGACAAGGCGGTTTTAATGGTGTACTTTTTGTTTTGATCTGACTCTTTTTTTTAGGAGTTGGGGGGTTTTATATTTCTTAACATTGGAGGTGATCGTCTCTTACTAGGTTGCTAGCTACCGCTGCAACCCGGATAACCCCATTAATTTTCTTTAAAATGAGCCATTGAACAACTCTCTATGATGTTCCAGTGCCAAGCTATCTGTTGAATTACTAACCTATACTACAACTAAGTGGCGTATCAAATTTAGTATAGGCAAGAGGTCGTTCTTTATTATAAAAAAAGAAGAAAGAAGAAAATGTGCCGTTTGTGGAGAATAACGTGGTTAGAGTCAATTTTCTTGATTGTCAAGCCAATATATTTTCTTTGTTATTCAAGCCAAAGTTCTAATGCTTCTAATGGTGTAATTTTGTTGTGATCTGACTCTTTTTTTAGGAGTTAGGGGTTTTTATATTTCTTAACATTGGACGTGATCGTCTCTTACTAGGTTGCTAGCTACCGCTGCAACACGGATTAAGTTACAAAAGATTTTTGACCCCATTAATTTCCTTTAAAATGAGCCATTTAATAACTCTTTACGATGTTTCAGTGCCAAGATATCTGTGGAAAAGAAAAAAAAGAAAAAAGATGCCGTCTAGGCAGAATGATGTAGTAGCTGCCACTTTTCTTGATTTTCCAGCCAATATATTTCCCTTACTGTTAAAGTCAAGTGACAGAAAGTTTCCTATATAGGGGTTTTAGACAAGGCAGTTTTATTGGTATACATTTTGTTTTAATCTGACTTTTTTTTAGTAGTTATGGGTTTTTGTATTTCTTAACATAGGACGTGATCGTGTCTTACTAGGTTGCTAGCTACCGCTGTAACCTGGATCTTTATTATGGCCACGAACTGTTTGATTTAATATTTCAGTTACTATGGGTTACAGTTCGTTCCTTATTGCAGTTTTTTCTATTCAAATTATGACAAAGTCATAAGTTTTTTCCTGTATGTAATGCATATAAGAATCCCTAAAGTCTTATATAATTCAGCCGACAATGTCATACCATGTCAGCCATCTCAATATAGCTGATTACTCTGTGATGTAAATGAACTCGATTCTATATGTAGTTCTACGACATCACTTTGTATAAAAACTTGATATGCGTCCAGGGCATAACTTACAACCCTTACACTGAGGGCTTAGGGAGGATTTTTAATTGGAATAGTAAGAGATGACCTGGCTAAAACCTACAATTCTGACGTCATTGATCAATCTTTAACGTGAAAGGCCGTTAACCGAAGGGTTGGTGGTTCAAGGCCACCCAGAGTCGATTTCTTTTAGTTTGTTAATCAGCTATCAATAAAAATAATTGAAAATTTTAATATATTGACCTTAAATGTAACTGTACTAGCCTATACTATGGTTAAGTGGCCTATAAAATTTAGTATAGGCCTGAGGTCGTTCTTTATTAATATCGTTCTTTATTATAATTATTATACAACTAAGTGACTCAATTACATGCTATTGTTTGTTATTTAGTAATTTTCAGATCGATCCTTTATGTAAACTCTAAACAAAACTTCTATTAATGACTACTACACGAGATCTTCTTGACTGACACTATTTATGATAACTTTAGCGATCCTTTATGTAAAAACTGGAAAATACCTGAAAATTTTGAAATTAGTTTAATTTTTTGTTAGGGTTTAGTTTAATAGCAAGCCGACATATTTTCTTTGTTGTTAAGCAAAGAGACTCCGGGTTACAGCTGCCGCTGCAACCCGGATACTGCTACAATCTGGATAGCTTGTAGCTACCCCGGGAACCCCCGTATATCAGTTACTTGGGCGAAAGATCGTTTTTTACTGTAAAACAGTAAAAAGCCTACGGCTTTTTCTTCTTTTAAATAGTAAGAGACGAAACTCAAACAGTCAAGTAGCTAACTAAGTCCAATGTATGGAATGATTTGTTATTTCAGTGATCGTCTTTTAATGTAAAAATGTAAATTGAAAAACATTTTACGAATGTTTTACCGGGATTACGAAAAATATTCAAAATTACAGATTAAAATCCTATCTGAAAGAGCGGATTTTGTTGAAAAGTCGGCTAGAAATCCTTTCTCAAAACTTCATAGTAATATGCAAAAAAAGTGATGTATATTTAATGGAAAGCTTCCAAGGTATGAACCGGCAACTGTGGAACAGGTTACAGATGTAATGGGAAATAATAGACATCACTGTGAATATATAAAGGCATTTTTTTTTTAAATTAAGTACAGACGGCACTAGATCTGGAAATGTCCTTTAAAATGAGCCATTGAACAACTCTCTACAATGTTAGAAATGATTTATTTTAGTTACAAAAGATTTTTTACCCAACTAATTTCCTTTAAAATAGCTACTGAACAACTCTCTACGATGTTCCAGTGTCAAGCTATCTGTGGAAAAGAAAAAAGACAAAAAGATGCCATTTAGGCAGAATACTCTAGTAGCTGCCAATTTTCTTGATTTTCAAGCCAATATATACGACTTGCTGTTAAAGTCAAATAAGAGAAAGTTTCCTATACAGGGTTTTCAGACATGGCGGTTCTAATGGTGTACTTTTTGTTTTGATCTGACCTTTTTTTTAGGAGTTACTGGTTTTTATATTTTTTAATATTGAACGTGATCGTCTCTTACTAGGTTGCTAGCTACCACTGCAACCCGGATTCTAATCCCAAGGCTGCAGGTTAAAATCCTGCCAGGGACAATTTTTACATATTTATCTGTTTAAAGTCTAATTAAAACTTATATTAATTGGTAGTACATTAGATTCTTTTGACTGACATCAATATTTTATTTATCTTAACTTTGGACGTGGTTCTCTGTTACTAGGTTGTTAGCTACCACTACAACCCGAATTGCTAGCTACTGCTGCAACCCAGATGTAAAAATGTAAGCAATGGTTTTGTATTCCAATGATCGTCTTTTAATGTAATTTCAATTTTATGTCACGTCACTCAGTTCGTCATATGTGGTTATTAGTACACAATATTTGTTAGATATTACGTCATGTCACTTATTACGGCCAATACGGTTATTAGTAGACAATCGGTAGAATATTCGCTCTTTATTATAACCACTTGTTATGCAGGAGAACGGGGTTCGATCCCCCGTCGGGGAGAAATTTTAAAAAATTGAATTTAAAGAATTTAAAGCAAGGTCTTTTAAATATCAAATTTATAAAAGAAACTTGTTTAGTTACCTCCTAGCTAAACTACTGAAGAATATATGAATGAACCACAGGGTTCTGTTCTTTTGGACTTGAGTTCATTTTTTACTATAAAATCTTTATATAAAATATTTAAGCTGCTATGGGCTAGAGCTTGTTCTTTATTATAAAATAATGTAACATATCAGTTACTATGGGAGAGAGATCGTTCTTTACTGTAATTGCTGTTTCAAATATGTGTAACAAAAACAGCGAATAAATGGTACGATACTTATAAATAAATATTATATAAATCCTCACGTGAGAATTCTATTAAATGAAGACAAAAATAAACTCATTTTGTGTGGAGACAAAATATAAAACTCGTTCTAAATAACAATAATAAAAAAAAATTAAGTACAAATAGCACTAGATCTAGAGATTTCCTTTAAAATGCGCCATTGAACAACTCTCTACGATGTTCCAGTGTCACGCTATCTATGGAAAAGAAGAAGAAGAAAGAAACAAATATCCCGTTTGTGGAGAATAACGTGGTTAGTCAATTTTCTTGATTTTCAAGCCAATATATTTTTTTTGTTATTCAAGCCAAAGGACGGTAAGTTTCCTTTATAGGGGTTTCGGACAAGGCGGTTCTAATGGTGTACTTTTTGTTTTGATCTGACTCTTTTTTTTAGGAGTTAGGGGTTTTATATTTCTTAACATTGGACGTGATCGTCTCTTACTAGGTTGCTAGCTACCGCTGCAACCCGGATACTGTGAATCAGTTACCACTTGGGTTTTCTTTTATGCTATATCATTACAAAAAGGAAAAAGCCTACGGCTTTTTCTTCTTTTAAATAGTAAGAGACGAACCTCAAGTGTACTACCCCTGGAACCACCATTTATCAGTTACTATGGATGAGAGATCGTTCTTTACTGTAGCAACCCGGATAACCTATACTATAATTAAGTGGCGTATAATATTTAGCATAGGTAAGAGGTCGTTCTTTATTATAATCTCTTCAGAGGCATGGGTTCAAATCTTACCGCTGGTATACGATTATGTTTGAAAGACTGCAGTGTGAAAAGACATCAAAAATGCTCCAATGCACTGGTGTTAGCCACCAGTCTCTTCGGAGGCGTGGGTTCAAATCTTACCGATGGTATACGATTATGTTTGAAAGACTGCAGTGTGAAAAGACATCAAAAATGCAGTTTTTGGTGGAAAAATTTATTCTCTTTTAGAAATAATTTATTTTAGTTACTATAGATTTTTAACCCAATTAATTTCCTTTAAAATGAGCTATTGAACAACCCTCTACGATGTTCCAGTGCCAAGCTATCTCTGGATACAAAAAAAGAAAAAAAGAAGAAAAAAAATATCCCGTTTAGGCAGAATGTTGTAGTAGCTGCCACTTTTCTTGATTTTCAAGCCAATATATTTCCCTTGCTGTTCAAGCCAAGGGACAGAAATTTTACTATACTGGGGTTTTGGACAAGGCGGTTCTAATGGTGTACTTTTTGTTTTGATCTGACTCTTTTTTTTAGGAACTATGGGTTTTTATATTTCTTAACATTGGACGTGATCGTCTCTTACTAGGTTGCTAGCTACCGCTGCAACCCGGAAAAATCTTCGAACATTCGAACCTTTTAATAATTTATAATGATGTATAATATAAATACTGTAATATTCACTATAGTGAAGTTGCCTATGCAAGTTAGTATAGGGAAGAGTTCGATCTTTATTATAACCGGATAACTCATTTTAAAGGTAGAACTCTTTCTAATTGATTACAAATAGGAAAAAGCCTACGGCTTTTTCTTCTTTGAAATAGTAAGAGACTAGCCTCAAACAATCACGTAGCTAACTAAATCAAATGTATGTATTGGGTTTTTATTCCAATGACCGGCTTTTAGTGGCAAATTTGAATATATTGACCTTAAATATAATAACTGTACTAGCATATACTATAGTTAAGTGGCCTATAAAATTTAGTATAGGCAAGAGGTCGTTCTTTATTATAATGCTAGCTACCGCTGCAACCCGGATAACCACGATGACGTCAGTTACAGCTTGGGTTTTTTCTATGCTATATCATTACAAACAGGAAAAAGCCTACGGCTTTTTCTTCTTTGAAATAGTAAGAGACAAACCTCAAGCAATCAAGTAGCTAACTAAGTCCAATGTATGTAGTGGTAAGTTATTCCAATGATCGTCTTTTAATGTATTTTTTTAACTTTCTTTAAAATGAGCCATTAAACAACTCTCTACGATGTCCTAGTGCCAAGCTATCTGTCGATTTACTAACCTATACTAAAATTAAGTGGCGTATAAAATTTAGTATAGGCAAGAGGTCGTTCTTTATTATAATAAAACTAAGTCCAATGTATGCAATGGTTTTTATTCCAATGATAGTTTTTTAATGTATCTATTTCATTTCTTACTATGGGGCCGGATCGTTTCTAACTAGGTTGCTCGTTACAACCGCAACCCGGATACCAGTTACTATGGGCTATAGTTCGTCCTTTAATGTAAATTTTAGGAGTTATGGGTTTTTATATTTCTTAACATTGGACGTGATCGTCTCTTACTAGGTTGCTAGCTACCGCTGCAACCCGGAAAACTATGACGACATTCATTATTTATCTAGTAAGGTTTCAGACAAGGTAGTTCTAATGATGTACTTTTGTTTTGATCTGACTCTATTTTTAGGAGTTTTGGGTTTTTATATTTCTTAGCATTGGACTGATCGTCTCTTGCTAGGTTGCTAGCTACTGCTGCAACCCAGATTCACATAAATATTATTTATGAGAGGCAGCCTTGCCGAGTGGTCCAAGGCACTGGTGTTAGCCACCAGTCTCTTCGGAGGCGTGGGTTCAAATCTTACCGCTGGTTTACGATTATGTTTGAAAGACTGCAGTGTGAAAAGACATCAAAAATGCAGTTTTTGGTGGAAAAATTTATTCTCTTTTAGAAATAATTTACTTTAGTTACAAAAGATTTTTAACCCAATTGATTTCCTTTAAAATGAGACATTGAACAACTCTCTACGATGTTCCAGTGCCAAGCTATCTGTGGAAAAGAAAAAAAAAGAAAAAAAATATGCCGTTTAGGCAGAATGTTGTAATAGCTGCCACTTTTCTTGATTTTCAACCCAATATATTTCCCTTGCTGTTCAAGCCGAGGGACTGAAAGTTTCCTATACAGGGGTTTCGGACAAGGCGGTTCTAATGGTGTACTTTTGAATTTGATCTGACTCCTTTTTAGGAACTATGGGTTTTTATATTTCTTAACTTTGGACGTGATCGTCTCTTACTAGGTTGCTAGCTACCGCTGCAACCCGGATTTTGCTAGGTTGCTAGCTACTGCTGCAACCCAGATTCACATATATATTATTTATGAGGGGCAGCCTGGCCGAGTGGTCCAAGGCACTGGTGTTAGCCACCAGTCTCTTCGGAGGCGTGGGTTCAAATCTTACCGCTGGTATACGATTATGTTTGAAAGACTGCAGTGTGAAAAGACATCATAAAAGCAGTTTTTGGTGGAAAAATTTATTCTCTTTTAGAAATAATTTATTTTAGTTACTATAGATTTTTAACCCAATTAATTTTCTTTAAAATGAGCCATTGAACAACTCTCTTTGATGTTCCAGTGCCAAGCTATCTGTGGAAAAGAAAGAAAAAAAGAAAAACAAAAAAAAAATATCCCGTTTAGGCAGAATGTTGTAGTAGCTGCCACTTTTCTTGATTTTCAAGCCAATATATTTCCCTTTCTGTTCAAGCCAAGGAACTGAAAGTTTCCTAGACAGGGGTTTCGGACAAGGCGGTTCTAATGGTGTACTTTTGAATTTAATCTGACTCCTTTTTAGGAACTATGGGTTTTTATATTTCTTAACATTGGACGTGATCGTCTCTTACTAGGTTGCTAGCTACCGCTGCAACCCGGATTAGTATAGGCAAGAGGTCGTTCTTTATTGTAATTCATATATATATTATTTATGAGAGGCAACCTGGCCCAGTGGTCCAAGGCACTGGTGTTAGCCACCAGTCTCTTCGGAGGCGTGGGTTCAAATCTTACCGCTGGTATATGATTATGTTTGAAAGACTGCAGTGTGAAAAGACATCGAAAATGCAGTTTTTGGTGGAAAAATTTATTCTCTTTTAGAAATAATTTATTTTAGTTACAAAAGGTTTTTAACCCAATTAATTTCCTTTAAAATGAGCTATTGAACAACCCTCTACGATGTTCCAGTGCCAAGCTATCTCTGGAAACAAAGAAAAAAAAAAGAAAAAAATATCCCGTTTAGGAAGAATGTTGTAGTAGCTGCCACTTTTCTTGATTTTCAAGCCAATATATTTCCCTTTCTGTTCAAGCCAAGGGACAGAAAGTTTCCTATACAGGGGTTTCGGACAAGGCGGTTCGAATGGCGTACTTTTTGTTTTGATCTGACTCCTTTTTTAGGAACTATGGGTTTTTATATTTCTTAACATTGGACGTGATCGTCTCTTACTAGGTTGCTAGCTACCGCTGCAACCCGGATTCCTTATATACTAATTATGACGTCACTCTATTCACGTCATAGCTCTAATATAAAACTATGATGACGTTCATTATTTATCTAGTAGGGTTTCAGACAAGGTATTTCTAATGATGTACTTTTGTTTTGATCTGACTCTATTTTTAGGAGTTTTGGGTTTTTATATTTCTTAGCATTGGACTGATCGTCTATTACTAGGTTGCTAGCTACTGCTGCAACCCAAATTCACATATATATTTATTTATGAGAGGCAGCCTGGCCGAGTGGTCCAAGGCACTGGTGTTAGCCACCAGTCTCTTCAGAGGCGTGGGTTCAATTCTTACCGCTGGTATACGATTATGTTTGAAAGACTGCAGTGTGAAAAGACATCAAAAATGCAGTTTTTGGTGGAAAAATTTATTCTCTTTTAGAAATAATTTATTTTAGTTACTATAGATTTTTAACCCAATTAATTTCCTTTAAAATGCACTATTGAACAACCCTTTACGATGTTCCAGTGCCAAGCTATCTGTGGAAAAGAAAAAAGAAAAAAAAAGAAAAAAAAAAGAAAAAAATATCCCGTTTAGGCAGAATGTTGTAGTAGCTGCCACTGTTCTTGATTTTCAAGCCAATATATGTCCCTTGCTGTTCAAGCCAAGGGACAGAAATTTTACTATGCAGGGGTTTCGGACAAGGCGGTTCTAATGGTGTACTTTTTGTTTTGATCTGACTGTTTTTTTAAGAACTATGGGTTTTTATATTTCTTAACATTAGACGTGATCGTCTCTTACTAGGTTGCTAGCTACCGCTGCAACCCGGATATCCAAAAGAAATGTTGCATGTTTAGTGAAAAGCTTCCAAGGTATGAACCAGCAACTGTGGAACAGTTTACAGATGCAATGGGAAATTTTATACATCACTGTGAATATATGTAGGCATAATTGTTCTTTACTTAGTTTCAGCTTTAATTCGATGATCCAGACTTTATGTACTAACTACATCCAAAGACTATGACGTCATTGATTAATATTGTATATAAAAAATTAAGTTTTTCGTAAAAAAAAATTAATTTAAAAAAAAAAATTAAGTACACATAGCGCTAGATCTAGGGATTTCCTTTAAAATGAGCCATTGAACAACTCTCTACGATGTTCCAGTGCCAAGCTATCTGTGGAAAAGAAAGAAAAAAATATCCCGTTTGGGGAGAATAACGTGGTAAAAGTCTATTTTCTTGATTTTCAAGCCAATATATTTTCTTTGTTATTCAAGCCAAAGGGCGGTAAGTTTCCTTTATGGAGGATTTGGACAAGGCGGTTCTAATGGTGTACTTTTTGTTTTGATCTGACTCTTTTTTTAGGAGCTACGGGTTTTTATATTTCTTAACATTGGAGGTGATCGTCTCTTACTAGGTTGCTAGCTACCGCTGCAACCCGGATAATTACAAAATTCCAATTTCTAGTATCGATCCATTATGTACTTTAGTTTTTACTATGGGGCGTGGTCGTAGTTCAATTACTATAGTTCAATTACTAACAGGAAAAAGCCTACGGCTTTTTCTTCTTTGAAATAGTAAGAGACGAACCTAAAACAATCAAGTTGCTAACTAAGTCCAATGCATGCAATAACTTTTTATTCCAATGATCGTCTTTTAATGTAACATTTTATCAGAAAACGCTTAAAAGTGAAATCTTTGAACAAATATCTTACATCTTTGGTCGTTTTTGTGCAAACGTCTTCCATCATTCTGCTCTGATCGGCGGTCTGAGAACAATGATGAGTAGATCATCAAAGGTCTCTCATCATTGTTCTATATGGCAAAAAACTGGCGTTCTTCACACTTTTTGCTAACACCAGTGAGCTGTAAGATCTTAGAACAAAGATGAGTTAAAAAACGATAATCTCTGCAGAAAGATGTAAGATCTTAGTGCTAAAAAACGGGCCTACTATTTGCAATAGTTCGTTTCTTAATATAATTCTTCAATCTCTGAAGTTGCTCTTTATACTAAACATTTCAGTTAGTATAGGCTAGAGATAGTTCTTTATTATAAATTGCTAGCTACCGCTGCAACCCGGATTGCTAGCTACCGCTGCAACCCGGATATTTTTCAAAAAATAATTATGGTTTATAATCTATTAACTGGTCTTTTACCATAAACAAGATTTTAATTTATGTCTAATATTAATCATTAAGGAAAATTCATCATCTATATAATGATTTCTTATAATGTTAATTTAATTTTATTTCTAGCTCTCTACAATGATTTTGACAAGACTTGTATTTACTAAAAAAATCCCTTTGCAAGAATAAGAGAATGAATAAATATTAAGTAGGGTATTGGGATCGATCTCACGACTCCAGACAAAGCTAATTCTCTTACAACACCATACCTAATTTAGTAAATCCAAGAGGTCGTTCTTTATTATAACCACTGCAACCTAGATATTCTTATTTCTGCTACTATGGGCTAAGACTCGTTCTTTACTGTATGAAAAGACATCAAAAAGAGGAGAACTTTTAATATGTTGAATTAAAAGCACTATCTTTTCGATTTAAAATTTAAAAAAGAAACTTGTTTATTTACATTCTAGCTAAAATAATGAAGATAATATGAATTAACCACAGTGTTCAGTTTCTTTGGACTTGAGTTTTTTTAACTATAAATACAAACAGGAAAAAGCCTAAGGCTTTTTCTTCTTTTAAATAGTAAGAGACGAAACTCAAACAATCAAGTAGCTAACTAAGTCCAATGTATGGAATGGTTTGTTATTTCAGTGATCGTCTTTTAATGTAAAAATATAAATACTGTAATCTTAACTATAGTGAAGTTGCGTATGCAAGTTAGTATAGGGAAGAGTTCGATCTTTATTATATATTTTTCAGAAAATAATTATGGTTTATAATCTATTAACTGGTCTTTTACCATAAACAAGATTTTAATTTATGTCTAATATTAATCATTAAGGAAAATTCATCATCTATATAATGATTTCTTAGAATGTTAATGTAATTTTATTTCTAGCTCTCTACAATGAGTTTGACAAGACTTGTATTTACTAAAAAAATCCCTTTGCAAGAATAAGAGAATGAATAAATATTAAGTAGGGTATTGGGATCTATCTCACGACTCCAGACAGAGCTAATTCTCTTACAACGCCATACCTAATTTAGTAAAGCCAAGAGGTTGTTCTTTATTACAACATCTAACTAAGTCCAATGTATGCAATAGTTTGTTCTTCTAATGATCATCTTTGACTATGGGCTAAGGTTCGTTCTTTACTGTAATTTTAATGTAAACGTAAAAAATGGATTCTGTTTAATTTTTTTTTAATTACAAAACCTTTTTAACCCCATTGATTTCCTTTAAAATGAGCCATTGAACAACTGTCTATGATGTTCCAGTCCTAGCTATCTGTGGAATTACTAATCTATATTATAATTAAGTGGCGTATAAAATTTACTATAGGCAAGAGGTCGTTCTTTATTATAATTCCATAAAAACCTTAAATACCCCCTGGGCGTAGCTTACAACTCTTGCCCCTAATCTCTGGGGATTGTTTCAACCCCCAAGGCCTTGTTATATAATACTTAATAGGGGTTTCGGACAAGGTGGTTCTAATGGTATACTTTGTGTTTTGATCTGAATCTTTTTTTAGGAGTTAGGGGTTTTATATTTCTTTACATTGGAGGTGATCGTCTTTTACTAGGTTGCTAGCGACCACTGCAACCCGGATATAAAATAAATTACACACAGGAAAAAGCCTACGGCTTTTTCTTCTTTGGAATAGTAAGAGACGATCCTCAAATAATCAGGCAGCTAACTAGATTTATAATTTGTTCTTTAACATAAACTTCATTAATCGGATATTTTAATATATCGTATATGGTCTAGAGGTTGGGATAGCTCTCACCCAGTAGGCTTGAGTTCAATTTCTGTATGGGAAATTTTTACTTATGATGATTTCTTAAGGAACATATAAAATTTCTTAATGTAATAAAAATAATTTGTTTTAATTACAAAACGTTTTTAACCCCATTAATTTCCTTCAAAATGAGCCATTGAACAACTCTCTACAATATTGAAGTACCATGCCATCTGTTGAATTACTAACCTATTCTATAATTAAGTTGCGTATAAAATTTAGTATAGGTAAGAGGTCGTTCTTTATTATACTACCTCTGCAACCCAGATCACAGGTTAAAACCATCATGGGTGCAGGGGTAGTTGCAAGCTAGTAAAGGAGGAACCAGAGTCCTTAGTTGCAATGACATAAACTATTTTAAATTTGGTGTTATGATAGCATGCGCGGTGCAATGGATAGTGTGTAGGAATTCTAATCCGAATGTCGCAGGTTTAATTCCTACCACAGGCAATTTTTAAATCCTTAATGTAAAAGAATATCTGATGAAACTAACTAGTCCAAATTTATAATGAACTATATCGATCCTTTGTGTAAAAGTAGGGTGCGACATGTTTGTTGAAATGACAGCTATTTCTGCTGGATATGACGTCATTGTCTCTCAGAGACAAACAACGTCCACTTTATATGTATTATTATAAAACCTGATTGCAAACAGGAAAAGGCCTACGGCTCTTTCTTTTTGAAACGGTAAAAGACGAACCTCAAACAATCAATTAGCTAACTAAGTCCAATGTATGCAATGGTTTGTTATTCCAATGATCGTTTTTTAATGTGTGATATAATAATCCTTAATGTTTTACTATGGGGCAAGGTCGTCTTTTACTAGATTGATAGTTACCGCTGTAACCCGGTTACTAATTTCAAAAATATTTCTTTACATTTTAACAAGGGATTACAACAAATCAAAAGCCTTAAGAAAGGAAACCAAAAGTTTGAAGCATAGTGGAAATTGTTGTTAAAAAATTTCCTTTCCTAATTTCTTTTCTTATAAGTACATTCCTGAATTTAATTTTTTTAAAATAATCGGAAGAAATTAATTAGCTAATTTGACAAGACATAGACTACTAAGGGCAAGAGTTCGTTCCTTACTATTAATACGATTATGTTTGAAAGACTGCAGTGTGAAAAGACATCAAAAATGCAGTTTTTGGTGGAAAAATTTATTCTCTTTTATAAATAATTTATTTTAGTTAATATATATTTTTAACCCAATTAATTTCCTTTAAAATGCGATATTGAACAACCCTTTACAATGTTCCAGTGTAAAGCTATCCGTGGAAAATAAAAAATAAAAAAAAAAAGAAAAAAAAAAAGAAAAAAATATCCCGTTTAGGCAGAATGTTGTAGTACCTGCCACATTTCTTGATTTTCAAGCCAATATATTTCCCCTGCTGTTCAAGCCAAGGGACAGAAATTTTACTATGCAGGGGTTTCGGACAAGGCGGTTCTAATGGTGTACTTTTTGTTTTGATCTGACTCTTTTTTTAAGAACTATGGGTTTTTATATTTCTTAACATTGGACGTGATCGTCTCTTACTAGGTTGCTAGCTACCGCTGCAACCCGGATCAGCTTTAATTCGATGATCCAGACTTTATGTACTAACTACATCCAAAGACTATGACGTCATTGTTTAATATTGTATATAAAAAATTAAGTTTTTCGTAAAAAAAATTAATTAAAAAAAAAAATTAAGTACAAATAGAGCTAGATCTAGAGATTTCCTTTAAAATGAGCCATTGAACAACTCTCTACGATGTTCCAGTGCTAAGCTATCTGTGGAAAAGAAAGAAAAAAATATCCCGTTTGTGGAGAATAACGTGGTTAAAGTCAATTTTCTTGATTATCAAGCCAATATATTTTCTTTGTTATTCAAGCCGTAGGGCGGTAAGTTTCCTTTATAGGGGTTTCGGACAAGGCGGTTCTAATGGTGTACTTTTTGTTTTGATCTGACTCTGTTTTTAGGAGTTAGGGGTTTTTATATTTCTTAACATTGGACGTGATCGTCTCTTACTAGGTTGCTAGCTACCGCTGCAACCCGGATTATCAGTTACTATGGATGAGAGATCGTTCTTTACTGTAGCAACCCGGATAACCTATACTATAATTAAGTGGCGTATAATATTTAGCATAGGTAAGAGGTCGTTCTTTATTATAAATATTCAAAAGAAATGTTGCATGTTTAGTGAAAAGCTTCCAAGGTATGAACCAGCAACTGTGGAACAGTTTACAGATGTAATGGGAAATTTTATACATCACTGTGAATATATGTAGGCATAATTGTTCTTTACTTAGTTTCAGCTTTAATTCGATGATCCAGACTTTATGTACTAACTACATCCAAAGACTATGACGTCATTGATTAATATTGTATATAAGAAATTAAGTTTTTCGTAAAAAAAATTAATTTAAAAAAAAAATTAAGTACACATAGCGCTAGATCTAGAGATTTCCTTTAAAATGAGCCATTGAACAACTCTCTACGATGTTCCAGTGCCAAGCTATCTGTGGAAAAGAAAGAAAAAATATCCCGTTTGGGGAGAATAACGTGGTAAAAGTCTATTTTCTTGATTTTCAAGCCAATATATTTTCTTTGTTATTCAAGCCAAAGGACGGTAAGTTTCCTTTATGGAGGATTTGGACAAGGCGGTTCTAATGGTGTACTTTTTGTTTTGATCTGACTCTTTTTTAGGAGCTACGGGTTTTTATATTTCTTAACATTGGAGGTGATCGTCTCTTACTAGGTTGCTAGCTACCGCTGCAACCCGGATAATTACAAAATTCCAATTTCTAGTATCGATCCATTATGTACTTTAGTTTTTACTATGGGGCGTGGTCGTAGTTCAATTACTATAGGCTATAGTTCGTTTTTTAATATAAAATATTAAAAATCAGCATAAAAATCTGTTTCTTTTGATGCATCTATTGATATTAAAATTCCGTTTTTTAGAGTTTTGGCTACTATTGAGACGAATTGCTGTTACTATACAGTTCGTTCCCATGAACTGTTTGAAATTACTATAAAGTAATTCAGTAAATCAGTTCGTTAACACGAACTGATTGACAATACCGATGGTTAGAGTTCGGTTTTTAAGTTATCATATACTGTTAAAATTATTTGTCATATGAACATTTCTTGGTTTAGTGGTTAGCACTGAGGACTTTGAATCCTGCGATCTGAGTTAAAATTTCGGTGGATGATTTTTATGAAATGTAGCTTACTTATACTACCATTTAGGTTTCTGCCGTAATTCTCTCTTTTCAAAATTAAATTAGTTACTATGGCCTAGAGTTACTTCTTTACCATATCGTAACAATTTGTTTCATTATAATAATTATTTTTCTTAATTGCAAAAGGTTTCTATATACAGCAATTTCCTTTAAAATGAGCCATAACACAGCTCTTTATTATGACCATGAACTGCTTGATTTAATTCTTCAGATACTATGGGTTACAGTTCGTTCCTTATTGTAAATATCGAACCTGATTACAAACAGGAAAAAGCCTACGGCTTTTTCTTCTTTGAAATAGTAAGAGACGAATCTCAAACAATCAAGTAGCTAATTAAGTCCAATATATGCAATGGTTTGTTATTTAAATGATCGTTCTTTAATGTAACAGCAACCCGGATCAATTAACATGGGTTAAGGGTCGTTCTTTACTATAAAACCCGGATAACTATTGAACAACCCTCTACGATGTTCCAGTGCCAAGCTATCTGTGGAAAAGAAAAAAGAAAAAAAAAGAAAAAAATATCCCGTTTAGGCAGAATGTTGTAGTAGCTGTCATTATAGCTTTTGTCACCCCAGTATCTACCCATTATTCTGGTAGCAACTTTTTTCTTATGTTTGTTTCGGTAATCTTTATCGTTATCATACCGTTCCTTACTCTTTTGTTTGGCTCTCTCAATTTTCGCATCTCGATACGCCTTGTCGGTTGAATACCTTTGCTTTTCTCTTTTCAAGATGTTGTCTCTGTTTTTTGTATAGTAATGTTTTTTTAAATTACGTATAACTCTATTAGAACGCATCTTATTACAAAACAAGAAATAATATTCTCATCTAATTGAAACTTTTTAAGACTCGTATCATGTACCCATAACCTAACAAAAAATTAAACTAATTTTTAAATTTACAGGTATTTTGTTAGTTTGAATTAAAAGATTAAAATTATTGCTCATATATCATAAATATTTTTGCAGTTTACATAATAACTTTAGCGATTCTAAACTGAAAAATGAAATATATTAAAAAATTGTATTTTTTGGTCTGAAAATACATAGTAAATTCCACATCGGGTAGTTAGAACCTAACTAAAAATAAAACTAATTTTAACATTTTCAGGTATTTTTCTAGCTTGAATTGAAATATTCAAACTATTGCTCGGATACCATGGATATTTTGCAGTTTACACAAGCTGCAAAGAACGCATAAGGGCAAAATTAAAAATTATATTCAGAAGTCCAAAAACATGGCAACAATGCTGACTGATCTTAGTAAATTTAGAAAAATTTTACGAATTTTTTACCGGGATTACGAAAAATATTCAAAATTAAAGATTAAAATTATCTCTGAAAGAATGGATTTTGTTGAAAAGTCAGCTAGAGATGCTTTCGCAAAACTTCATAGTAATATCCAAAAGAAATGTTGCATGTTTAGTGAAAAGCTTCCAAGGTATGAACCGGCAACTGTGGAACAGTTTATAGATGTAATGGGAAATTTTATAGATCACTGTGAATATATGGAGGCATAATTGTTCTTTACTTAGTTTCAGCTTTAATTCGATGATCCAGACTTTATGTACTAATACATCCAAAGACTATGACGTCATTGTTTAATATTGTATATAAAAAATTAAGTTTTTCGTAAAAAAAATTAATTAAAAAAAACAATTAAGTACAAATAGCGCTAGATCTAGAGATTTCCTTTAAAATGAGCCATTGAACAACTCTCTACGATGTTCCAGTGCTAAGCTATCTGTGGAAAAGAAAGAAAAAAATATCCCGTTTGTGGAGAATAACGTGGTTAAAGTAAATTTTCTTGATTATCAAGCCAATATATTTTCTTTGTTATTCAAGCCGCAGGGCGGTAAGTTTCCTTTATAGGGGTTTCGGACAAGGCGGTTCTAATGGTGTACTTTTTGTTTTGATCTGACTCTGTTTTTAGGAGTTAGGGGTTTTTATATTTCTTAACATTGGACGTGATCGTCTCTTACTAGGTTGCTAGCTACCGCTGCAACCCGGATATCAGTTACTATGGGAGAGAGATTGTTCTTTACTGTAATCAAGCCAAAGGACGGTAAGTTTCCTTTATAGGGGTTTCGGACAAGGCGGTTCATCTCTTACTATTTCAAAGAAGAAAAAATCTATAGATTTTTCCTGTTTGAAATATGGTTCATTTTGTTAACTATGAAAACCCTTTGAAAACCCTTCTCTATGCTGGTCATTAGTCTCTTTTACACCAAATTTGAACATTCATTCCTAAATATTTCTCCAGAGACGGCTTAATCCATCAGATAATCATGGTTGCAGCTCTAGCTGCAACCTAGTATAGAATCAAATCAAAATAACAAATACACTATTAGACCCGCCTTGTCCAAAACCTCTATATAGCAAACTAACCGTCCCTTGGCTCCAATAGCAAGAAAAATATATTGGCTTGAAAATCAAGAAAATTGGCTGTACCCACGATATTCTCCACATACGACATCTTTTTTTCTTTTAGCTTGATTTTCCTCCTCAGCTAGCTGGGCACTGGAAAATCGTAGAGAGCTATATAATGGCTCATTTTAAAGGAAATAGCTACATCTAGTCAGTTTTATATTCAAACATAAAATATTTTTTAAAGTAGAATCAATTTTTTTCAAAAGGCATCATTTCTAATGTATTTTCATACTGCAGTCTTTTCAAAGATATTTGATTTTTGAATCATAATAAAGAACGAACTATAGCCTATAGTAATTGAACTACAAACCACATCCTTTGAAATGAGCCATTATACAGCTATCTATAACTTTCCAGTGCCCAGCTATCATGAATCATTTTTCATGAGCTATGGGTTACTTTAGTTTTTACTATGGGGCGGGATCGTCTCTTACTATATTGCTAGCCACCACTGCAACCCAGATTATATAAAAAAAACTAATTGACAAAAACCATTGATAATGAACTATATTGGTCTTTTAGCAAGGGTCCTCACACACTTGCTCTGATGACAAAGATTGTGTAGAACTAGGGTTATGGAAATGTGTTTATGACGAGAGCAAAAAGTAAACAGGTGTAGCTTTTCCTGTTAGATCTCTTCAATGGATTCAGTCATCAATAATCAGCCATTATTTTGGCTCAATAGTATTGAAAACGTCTAGTCCTCGCATGAATTTTATTGGCATAGATGTAGCAGTGGCAATAGCTTTTATTTGGTCATAGAACTCTAGCCAATTACAATAGCAATAGTAAATTTTCTTTGGTTTTTCCAAAAATATTGTTACAATTTTTAAGTATTTTAGCTAAAAGTCTCGTTTTCCTCGACATTGATGGACCATAGAGCAACGATCTGAATGGTGTTTTAAATTGATACATGCTGCTGTTGACAGCAGTTGGACTACAACTAACTGATCGGCTTTTACTAGGTTGCTAGCTACCGCTGCAATCTCGAAATGGCGTAACAAGTCAATTGAAGCAAAATGAAATCCCAACTAATTTTTTTAATTTTTGTGTTTTTCTGGTTTGAATTAAAAAATGGAAATTTTTCATCAGACACCATAAACATTTTTGGACTTTGCATTTAAATAAACTCATTTTATTGAAAATTGTCCGGAATTATTCCTGATAGACTGACTATTCTAGTTTCAGTTCACAATCAACGAAAGCTTTATTTCATCTCTGTCTCTTCTAAGTTATAATTCTCTCCTGGAATCAAACTTTTTTTGGCTTGACTTCTTAAAGTGTGTATCTTTTTTGCTATATTTCCTTAAAAAACGAGTTCATTTTTGTATTTTTGTTTTCAGTTCATTATGTAAACTGCAAAACTCTTTATGGGGTCCTAGCAATAGGTTTTATTTTTATTTTAAACTAGAAAAACACCTGAAAATATTTTAAAATTGGGCTTTTTTTGTCAGGTTCTTGCTACTCGTTAAGCAGTGAAATGTACTTCTTACAGCATAGACTTATAAAAATGAAATTAGGATTAGTTATATTGATTTATATAAAAGTGGTATCTGCTACATTGTTTTACAACAATGCACAATTTTGTCGTAATACTTTGGAGAATAAAAAAAGGGATAAATATGAAAAGATCCTCATCCCTTTCAAAGACAATCGTGAATTTAGTTGTTATTGTTATATTTTAAAGAAAGGTCAGCAAAGGCCTTACAATTTAGCAATGAAAATGTGTGAAGAATTAAAAGATCCCAAGCTCAAACTATACAATCCCAAACTCCCCGATGATACTGCTACAAACCGTCTCTTTTCTGTGTGGGATTACCTTGTACGAGAATCCCGTGAATCCGCTCTTAAGGATACAACGTTCTGGGTGTCAAAGAAAAATAAAAGAGGAATGTGCAATGTGGCCGAATGCAGTCAATATGGGAAGGTAAAATATGGAAGAAAATGCCCTGTAAAAGAAAGAGGTTGCAGCGAGAAAATTCAAACTGCATGTGAGCTGATAATAGGTAAAAACCTTAGTATGGAGGAATCAAATCAATGCAGAGACGATTTTGAAAATTTTATAAAAAATCAGCAGAATAAACGTTCAACAACTGCTAAACCTGCTACTCAACCTACTACAATCAAACGTAAAATCAAAACAAGTTCCAGACCTAACATCAAAACCAGTGCTAAACTTACTACAACCAAAGGTCAAACCGAACGTACTAAAAATCCTGCTAAACCTGCTACTCAACCTACTACAATCAAACGTAAAATCAAAACAAGTTCCAGACCTAACATTAAAACCAGTGCTAAACTTACTACAACTAAAGGTCAAACCGAACGAACTAAAAATCCTACTACCAAGCCTACAACTGCTACAAGAACTACTACCAGTACTAAACCTACTGCCAAGTTTCAGAACCCACACACATCAGAACCCACAACTCTATCAAATACAACTGCTTCAAGAACTACTACACCTGGTACAAGTACAAGTACACCTGGTTTAACTACAACTAATACAGGTACCGCAACTGCTACAGGTACCACAACTGCCACAAGAACTACAACACCTGGTTCACACACAACTACAACACCTGTTTCAAATGCTACACCTGTTACAAGTACAAGTGCACCTGGTTCAACTACCGCAACTGCTACAGGTACCACAACTGCCGCAAGAAATACTACACCTGTTACAAGTACAAGTGCACCTGGTTATACTACAATTACACCAGGTACCACAACTGCAAGTACAAGTACACTTGGTTCAACTACAACTAATACAAGTAACACAGCTGCCACAACTGCCACAAGAACTAGAACTGGTTCACACACAACTACAACACCTGTTTCAAATACTACACCTGTTACAAGTACAAGGGCACCTGGTTCTACTACAATTACACCAGGTACCAAAACTGCAAGTACAAGTACAAGTGTACATGGTTCTACCACAACTGCAAGTACAAGTACACTTGGTTCAACTATAACTGCAAGTACAAGCAAACTTGGTTCAACTACAACTAATACAAGTACCGCAACTGCTACAGGTATCACAACTGCCGCAAGAAATACTACACCTGTTACAAGTACAATGGCACCTGGTCCTGGTTCAAGTGCACCTGGTTCAACTAGGAATAATACAGGTTCCGCAACTACTACAGGTACTGCCACAACTGCCACAAGAAATACTACACCAACTGCTAAAAGAACTGCAAGTTCAAGTACACTTGGTTCAACTACAACTAATACAAGTACCGCAACTGCTACAGGTATCACAACTGCCGCAAGAAATACTACACCTGTTACAAGTACAAGTGCACCTGGTCCTGGTTCAAGTGCACCTGGTTCAACTAGGAATAATACAGGTTCCGCAACTACTACAGGTACTGCCACAACTGCCACAAGAAATACTACACCAACTGCTAAAAGAACTGCAAGTTCAAGTACACTTGGTTTAACTACAACTAATACAAGTACCGCAACTGCTACAGGTATCACAACTGCCTCATGAAATACTACACCTGTTACAAGTACAAGTGCACCTTGTCCTGGTTCAAGTGCACCTGGTTCAACTAGGAATAATACAGGTTCCGCAACTACTACAGGTACTGCCACAACTGCCACAAGAAATACTACACCAACTGCTAAAAGAACTGCAAGTTCAAGTACACTTGGTTCAACTACAACTAATACAAGTACCGCAACTGCTACAGGTATCACAACTGCCGCAAGAAATACTACACCTGTTACAAGTACAAGTGCACCTGGTCCAGCCACAAGAAATACTACACCAACTGCTAAAAGAACTGCAAGTTCAAGTACACTTGGTTCAACTACAACTAATACAAGTACCGCAACTGCTACAGGTATCACAACTGCCGCAAGAAATACTACACCTGTTACAAGTACAAGTGCACCTGGTCCTGGTTCAAGTGCACCTGGTTCAACTAGGAATAATACAGGTTCCGCAACTACTACAGGTACTGCCACAACTGCCACAAGAAATACTACACCAACTGCTAAAAGAACTGCAAGTTCAAGTACACTTGGTTCAACTACAACTAATACAAGTACCGCAACTGCTACAGGTATCACAACTGCCGCAAGAAATACTACACCTGTTACAAGTACAAGTGCACCTGGTCCTGGTTCAAGTGCACCTGGTTCAACTAGGAATAATACAGGTTCCGCAACTACTACAGGTACTGCCACAACTGCCACAAGAAATACTACACCAACTGCTAAAAGAACTGCAAGTTCAAGTACACTTGGTTTAACTACAACTAATACAAGTACCGCAACTGCTACAGGTATCACAACTGCCTCAGGAAATACTACACCTGTTACAAGTACAAGTGCACCTGGTTCAACTACCGCAACTGCTAGCGGTACCACAGTTTACATAGTTATTTCTGTTACAAGTACAAGGGCACCTGGTTCTACTACAATTACACCAGGTACCAAAACTGCAAGTACAAGTACAAGTGTACCTGGTTCTACCACAACTGCAAGTACAAGTACACTTGGTTCAACTATAACTGCAAGTACAAGCAAACTTGGTTCAACTACAACTAATACAAGTACCGCAACTGCTACAGGTATCACAACTGCCGCAAGAAATACTACACCTGTTACAAGTACAATGGCACCTGGTCCTGGTTCAAGTGCACCTGGTTCAACTAGGAATAATACAGGTTCCGCAACTACTACAGGTACTGCCACAACTGCCACAAGAAATACTACACCAACTGCTAAAAGAACTGCAAGTTCAAGTACACTTGGTTCAACTACAACTAATACAAGTACAGCAACTGCTACAGGTATCACAACTGCCGCAAGAAATACTACACCTGTTACAAGTACAAGTGCACCTGGTCCTGGTTCAAGTGCACCTGGTTCAACTAGGAATAATACAGGTTCCGCAACTACTACAGGTACTGCCACAACTGCCACAAGAAATACTACACCAACTGCTAAAAGAACTGCAAGTTCAAGTACACTTGGTTTAACTACAACTAATACAAGTACCGCAACTGCTACAGGTATCACAACTGCCTCAGGAAATACTGCACCTGTTACAAGTACAAGTGCACCTGGTTCAACTACAATTACACCAGGTACCAAAACTGCAAGTACAAGTGTACCTGGTTCTACTACACCTGTTACAAGTACAAGTACTACACCTGTTACAAGTACAAGTGCACCTGGTTTTACTACAATTACACCAGGTACCAAAACTGCAAGTACAAGTACACCTGTTTCATCCCCTCTTTCATCTCCTCTTTCGAAAGGTAGGAAAGTTAAACCCACAGAAAACAAGCCATTCTTGAAGGTATACAAGAAAATAAAAGAATTAGAAACAATTTGAGATTCACTTGATAAAGATTTGTTAAGCACATATTATCCTGACATGTTATCCAAAGTAAGAAGAGCTCGACAAGACATGCAAAACGCTTTGAAGTTCCGTGAAGATATCCAAATCTCTGGTAACGACCAACACTTTGAGAAGCAAATCTTGAAGTTTAAATATGAAAAAGCAATTAAGTCAATAGGAGAATACACGGAACATCGATCAAAGTATAATGAAACACAAAGTTATAATGGTCGTCTCATTATTTTCTTTTATATTTCATTAATTGCAATCGTTAATTTTTCACTGTTTTGTTTCCTATATGAGCGGAGCTTCAATAATAACAATCATAATTTACTGTTGCTCTATTTTTCTTGTTTAAATGTCTAAGGTTTGGTCATTTCTTTGGCCAAAACAAAATATTCTAAATTATTTACTGGTCAAGTTAGGATTATTGATAGCGTGCAAGAAATTTGGAAGACATTGGCAAGACTTAGAGTAACTTACAACCTTTATTTATTTATAATTTCAACCCGAATTGATAAAATTGAATAGTTTAACACGTTTTTTAACAGTTAGTTCTAGTAGGCCGGGCTTTTTTTGGATTTATTCCTCTTCCTTATTATAGACTGTGTAAAGAAATTAAACGATCTTTAAACGATTGTTTGCCTGTTATTTCAAAAAAAAATTTATGGTCCTATGTAAATTCTAAATTCTTAGTCAACCTTCTTAAGACCATAGGCAAGAGTGCCTTGTTCGCCTCTCATTACAGACAATCTAACGGTCTTATGTCAATTTAAAATTCTTGGTTAGCATGGCTAATACTCTATGCATACAAAACTAAGAAACAAGTATGTGTCCAATAAGAGAGTCATGCATACTCCAGCCATTTATCCATTTTCGTGTATTTTCTTCAGTGTCATGGTGGCAACAAATATCCTTTTTTACTGTTCACTGGTTTTTAATGTTTTACAAGATATACAGCAATATTTTTATCGAAAATATCTGTGACTAAACGCAAATCCTCCGGTGTATTCTGATTAAGATCCATCGAAATGTACCCGTAGGGCTAATTTGTTGCCTGACTGTTCGCTGAAATTAGAAATTTGGGGGCACCGGGAAATATTTGTCTATTGAGAGTTATTAGAGAACTTCAATCACACACAACTCTATAGATAATATTGACGGTGCATAATTTTAATAAATTGATATTCATTAAAATTCTAAGACTCTTACCATCAGACTCAGCGTATTAGAAAGCCCTGCTGTAGAGGTTTCAAGCTTCTATCTGCAAATACGTGGATTTAGTATTTTTCGCCAGAAGAAAGATCATGGATACGTTTTTGTTTGTTTATTTTTTTTCCTGGGGAGATCTTATCGACCCAGTTGTCCTAGAATTCTGTGAGAGGGCTCATTCGAATGGGATTCAGAAGTTCAATTGCCCTTTTTCAGTGATCAAAAAGATTGGGGCAACTAGGCCCCCCTTCACCCCTTCTCCCAAAATCGTCCGATCAAAATTTTAAGATAGCCATTTGTTTATCATAAATGAAAGGCCAATAGCTATGCCTTTGAATGTAACATAAGCCCCCCACAACCCCAGAGGAAAGGTCTTAAAGTTATACATGTCCCCAACTGTTTCCGCATAGGTATTTGGAAGTATGTATAGATTTCGTATGGTGGGGGGGACGTAATCCCTGCCAATCGCAAGCGAAATTGGGACAGAACGCATCCCAGTCTGACACCAGAAATGATCTTGAAGACATCCCAGAATCTTTCTTTGCAGTTCAAGTCAAAGAGATTCTCAAAGTCGGTAAATAGTAAATGCAACTTTTTATTCCATTCGTTTGATCTGTAAGGAAACCTTATATCAATTGAAGTTATTCAAGCCTTTATTGTAAAAAGTAGGCATGACCTTTATATTCTAAAGTATGATTCAGCACTAAGGTCTAATGATAATTCTTTAGTTCCGTGTCATGTTACATGGAAAACCCATCCTACTTTAGCTTCAGAGTCCCATTCGTTTGGCACCTCTGAACAGCTTTTTTTTATTTTTTTTTTTCGGTTTCTGTAAAATTTTGAGGTGTATTATTTTCATAAATTTTCTTTATTATTTATATTTAGCTATGGAGTTTCAATGAAGCTGGTCTAGTTATTTTGCTGAGTTATCAGAATAATTTCTTGTTGGTCACTAGTGTTTTCTTACTGTTTTTCTCTCTGTCTCTCTGTCTCTCTCTCCCTATCTCTCTCTCTCTCTCTCTCTCTCTCTCTCTCTCTCTCTCTCTCTCTCTCTCTCTCTTTCTCTCTCTCTCTCTGTCTCTCGTTCTCTCTCTTTCTGTCTCATTTTTGTTGTTGTCTAAGTTCAAAGGGTATTTGTATCTACCTGTTTCATTACAGGCCACATTAGCTTTCATTACAGGTCATGCTATCTTATCGTACCGTATATATTTAACATAATGCAAGCAATAAATTAAAATAATGTTCATCCAGATTTGAAATGTGATGTTTCAGAATTAAAAGCTATTCTAAAAGGAGGAGTGAAGGTAACACGTACTAGAACTTTTCTAAAACGTAATTTTTGAGTGGGATAGGAAAACTGGATTAAAAATAAACTGACTTCATGCAGTAATTACTAAAGGTAAGTCTGCTCAAAAATTCATTAAATCACATCATTAAGGACAGAGTTTCTACAGATAGATGCCTGAACTTTCTTTAATGAAGAAGAAGATTATGCTCTTCGTTTTCAAAGAAACTTGATAGACTACTCTGCATTTTCAGATACATTTTGATTTTGTTCTATATCCTTTTTAGTCATATATGATTTAATTCATTGATGGTTTTTTTTTTTGGGGGGGGGGGAGAGACAATTCCCTTGCTCAATTTCCCTCAAATCCCTACCACGTGAGCAATTATGCATGCATCATAATTTTATACTTTGCACCTGAAATTTTTATGTAATCAGAAAGGGGATGCTCTTCCTTCAATAGATTCAATTTATAGAGATTTATGTTAAAATTGAGAGTTAAGGAACGTTAGGGGGAAGGATCTCCATCCAAGGGCGTTGAGGGCGGGAAGGGTTAGTTGCCCTACGATCTTTTTTACTCTGAAAAAATGAACTGCAACTTTTAATTTCTATTCAAATGAACCCTCTGAAGTTTATACGAGTATGCCTTCCATAACAACCGTATATGCCCCCAGAGCAATACTCACAATGCCTGCTCTGGCACTGGAGGAGGGGACTGTGTCGACAAAGGAGTTTTTCTTATCTCACCTTTGAACTATTTTTAACGAAATGACCATACATAAAGTAGTTTTTGTTATATGACCGTTATATGTCATATGTTATATGTTATATGACAGTTTTTGTTGTTTAACAGCGTTTAAAAGTCTTGAATTCAATTTAGTTCCCAAATAAAATTTTTCTAAGAAATTCAAAATTCTTGTCTTACAAAAAAGCGGGTGATGGCCTTGCTTTTGCTTATTATGTCCTATACAGTGTTTCATGAAGCGAAAAACAATAGCTCCTAGATTTATCATGGAATTCAATATTTTTGTCATTGCTACAACTCTTTATGACTTTCTTATTTAGCCAGGGCGATTTTCTTATCGCCCTAGTGTTTGTAGCGCACACTTAATGTAAACTCTTGCTTTCTTTCCCAATAATTAGGTGAGGGTAAAGATAATCTGGGAGCTCTTCTTCGACCTGGGTTTTGAGGTTAGATAAGATATTGATCATAGGCAGCGCATTAGCGCTGCCTTAAGTAAAAAAAGATGTTGGAACAATGTATTATTATTTTTTTTTCTTTTTCCATATCAGGGCGCATCGTATCGAAGGAGTTGTCGTAGAAACTTCGAAAAGGGCTTATTCGATTGGAAATTGAAGTGGCTTGTGACCTTTCTAATCGTTGAAAGTGATTGGAAGGTCGCTAATACCCCTTCCAAGTTCATATCAAGATAGGAAATATGTTTTTGAGGAGGTCACTCTCCCGCAACCCACAGGGTTGGGGTGTTAGGTTATGTCCTGGATTCATATAAGAACGACGTTGGCACAGTGTATTATTTATTATTTTTTGCTTTAGACCAGGGCTCTTCGTATCGAAGAAATTGTCAAATAAACTTCGAAAAGGGCTCAATCAATTGGAAATTGGAGTGGCTTGTGCCCTTTTTAACAATCGAAAGGGACTGGAAGAAAAATAACACCCCTTCCACACCAACCATTTCCCGAAACAAATCCAATCAAAATTTTGAGATAACCATTTAGTTCACTGTAGTTGATATTAAGATAGAATATATATTTTTGTAAAGGTCACTCTCCCACAACCCTCAGGGCAAGGGTATTGAGTTATGCCCTGGGGGCATATAAGAACGATGTTGGCACAATTTATTATCTGTTTTTTTCTTTAGACCAGGACACTTCGTATCGAAGAAGTTGTCGCAGAAACTTCGAAAGGGGCTAATTCAATTGGATATCGGAGTGGCTTGTGCCCTTTTTAAAAGTCGACAGTGATTGGAGGGCAACTAACACCTCTTCCACACCAACCATTTCCCGAAACATATCCAATCAAAATTTTGAGATAGCCTTTTTGTTCAACTTAGTTGATTTCCAGATAGAAATTATGTTTTTGAGGACGATAATCCCCCATAGCCCTCAGGGCAAGGGTTGTTAGTTTTGCCCTGGGGGCATATAAGGTTCTTATTGAATGCTTTGTCGTAGAAACTTCAAAGAAGTCTCATTCAACAGAAAATTCAAAGGGCTAGTGTCTTTTTTAATAGTGGAGTGATGGAGTGATTAGAGGGTAACTAACCCCCCTCTCAGACCTACCTTTTCCCCAAACATATCCAATCAAACTTTTAAGATAGCCATTTTGTTCAACATAGTTGAACAAAAATGTTCTGTAAATTAGGTCTTTGAGAATGATAGCCCCACACAGCCCTCAGAGCGAGGATTGTGAGTTATGCCCTTGGGGCATATAAGGTTTTATAAAACAAGTTGTCTTAGAAACTTCAAAAAGGGCTACTTGATTGGAAATTGAAATGGCTATTGCCTTTTTCAATAATCGAAAGTAATTGGAAGGCAACTAACACCCCTTCCCCACCCACCATTTCCCCAAACACATCCAATCAAAATTTTGTTCCACGCAGTGTAAAGTTCAGGAAATTATATCTTTGACCGGAACATTCCCCATTACTCTCTACAGGACAAGGTTTATAAATAATGTCCTGGTGGTACATAAGTTTTTATTTAAATCCTTGTCATAGAAAACTGAAAAAGGGTTCATTTGATTGTAAATTCAAAGGTCTAGAGCCCTTTTTCACAGTCAATAGTGATTTGGGGGCAATAAATCCCCCTCTCACCCCCTTCTTTTCCACAAACACATCCAATCAAAAATTTTTGATAGCCACTTTATTCAGCATAGTTGATTTCCCGATAAAAATTATATTTTTCAGGAGGACACTCCCCTATAGCCCTCAGGGCAAGGGTTGTAATTTATGCCCTGGGGGCATATAAGGTTTTATTGGACGCATTGTCTTAGAAACTTCAAAAAGGACTTATTTTCTTGGAAATTGAAATGGCTAGTGCCCTTTTTAACAGTCGAAGGTTATTGACAGGCAACTAACACCCCTTCCACGGCCACCTTTTCCCCAAACGCATCCAATCAAAATCTTGAGATAGCCATTTTGTTTCATGTAGCTTAAAGTTCAGGAAATTATACCTTTGATTAGAAAACTCCCACCACTATCTTCAGGGCAAGGGTTATAAATTATGCCCCGGGGGCTTATAAGTTCTTATTGATGGGGATGATAACCCCATCAGACCTGTCAGCGCAAAGGTTGTATTATATGCCCTTTGGGCAAATCAGATTTATATAGAAAGTTTTCATAGAAATTTCAAAAAGGGCTCATTTAACAGGAAATTAAAATTACCCGTTTTAATAGTCGAAAGTGAGTAGAGAGTAAAAACCCCCCTCTCAAGCCCTTCGTTTCCCTATACACATTCAAACAAAGTGTAAAGATGGTCGTTTTATTCAACGTAGTTGAAAAATCTGGAAGTTATGTATTTAAGGATGACAAACCCCCCAGAGCCCACAGGGCAAAGGTTGTAAGTTATGCATTTGGGCTATATAAGGTTTTTGTAGATAGAACTGTCATAAAAACTTCAAAAAGAGATCATTCAATTGGAAACTGAGAGGGCTAGTGCCCTTTTAATAGTCAAAAGCTATTGGAGGATACCTAACCCCCCTCTCACGTCCACCATTCCCCTCAAACACATCTAATAAAAATTTTCTGATGGCCATTTTGTTCAACGTAGCACAAAGTTCTTTAATTTAGGTTTTTGAGGATGGCAACCCCCCCACCCCCAAACCTCAGGGCAAGGGTTGTAAGTTGCACCCTGGGGTTATATAAGGTTTTAATTGAAAGCTTTGTCGTAGTTTTAATTTCCGGAAATTAGGTCTTTGAGGATGACAACTACCCCAAAACCCTCAGGGCAAGGGTTATAAGTTATGCCCTGGGGGATATATAAGGTTTTTATTATAAGGTTTAATATTTGTATGCTACCACTGCTATTACAATTACTGCTAGTCCCCAGCGTTGCACCTATATGAGAATAGATTTGAATCTTCCTCAAATCTTATTTTTATAAGATATTCGAAATATTCATGTGGTAAAAGCTTTGCGAGTCGCAAGCTGGACGCTCGTCTTCTTCATTATTAATCAAGAGATGTAGAAATCCAATAAAAACTTCGGAGACCGTGTCACAAAGTTGTTCATTTATCTTTGCATATTAGTGCAATTCGAAAAAAACTCCTTCAGGCAAACTTCAGAAGTATAGTAGAACTACAGGATGTAGCTATAGTTATCATGACTGGAAATCATCTTTTTCACTTTTTCTGGACTGAGGAAATTTCTGTTCCAAGTCACTATCATAGTCACTATAGTAATAATAATAATTTATTTTACGCCCACTAACAATTATAAAAAGTGGAGTAACAAAAGAAAATAAAAAGTAAAGACACACAAAACAAAACAAATGCAAAACAATATCAATATACAGAACTACAAATGCAAATCAGAACAATCGCACAAGAGGAGGAAAAGGACCCAACCACTTGCAGGCCTCATCTTTTAACTTGGAGTCCAACTTGTTATATGACGTCAAATATATCAATTGCATTAAACATTCGAATAATCTTACGGTTTCTATACCAACGAGACAAATACAAAAGATATTTACAATAATGGAAATACAAAACCCTAATATCCTGCATATCACTAGTATTAAAAAATGGGTGCAATCCTAATAAAAAAAGAATGGAATGGTCGCCATGTGTGGAATAGAGTTTAGCCAATGCCTTACGAGAATGTCGGCCGCGATTTGGGGCAATTTTAGCATAACCTGCTTTAAGCTTATTCTTTATATCTGCAAGTGCACTAGCACGGATAGCTGATATAGAAGAGCAGATACTAATCCCGAGCCAGCGCAACGCAGGAGCCAGCTTAACTGAAAAAGAACTACAACTCAAATCACTACTTGGGTTTTAGCTTTGAAAACTAAATATTCACATTTTTAAGCATTAAGCACGAGGCCAATTTTTTCCAAAAGCTTAGAAACAAACTGGGTAGACTTAGCTAGGGTGAATTTTGAACGGGTAATAAGTAATAAATCATCGGCATAAGCAATATAAGATAAATTAGTTAGACCTGTAAAACACGACGGAAAAACACGAGAAAACACAGGGTATAAATAAGCATTATTGGTATGGTGACAGAACCCCTCCCTGCCTAATATCCAGACCGAATAGGAATATTATCAAAAAAAATCTCTCATGACCGAATTCTAACACATGAATTTGCATACCAAAAACGAAGGACACATATAACAGATGAATTCAGTCCAAGCTGGGTAAGAGAATACCATAGTTGGCTGTGACAAACTGAGTCAAAAGCTTTTGAAATATCTAACGCACATAAATGAGCTTCAGATCCATCTTTTTGTGCTTGAATTAAAAAAGAAGTAAGAATTCGATGCGCATGTTGGCATCCTATATTTGGTTTAAATCCAAATTGATTGGAGACATAATCAACTTTTAGAAGAATTTCAGGAAGCAGGATATATTCAAAAACTTTGCTGAACGAACAGGCTACCGTAATAGGTCTATATAATGCGCAAATAGTTGGATCTTTCCCACGTTTAAGAATTGAAGTGACACTCCCGCACAAAATGAATCAGGCACTAAAGACGTACATAGACAAATTTGAAATAATAACAACAAATGATAAATCAATTCTTTCGAATCAATATAAAGGTGAAAATCACTAATACCATCAACATCACATGATTTAGATTTTAAATTCTTAACACAACAAAAACGTCAGCAAAACACGGTCAGCAAAAACGGGAGGCACATGGCCTTGGTAAATTTTCGCAGGTAATGCATAAGAACAGAGGCTAACAAACTGAGAGTGAACCACATAATTCATAATATTAAAAATCGTGGCGGCCGCACGCTACCCAAATTCTAGGCCACAATTTTGCACGATTTTTCAAAATTTTTAAATCAGGGTCAGATTTCCATATTTAACCTCTAGTCTTAAGCTTAAAACGACAAATCGGGACAGCAACTTCTTCAGCTTTTTTCAGGCAGAAAACAATCTGGCTGTAATATATATTCAGCTGAACTCGAGCTTGTGGGGATATAACACTGGTACAAAGCAAATTAAATAGAACTTTAATCGTAGACAAAAGAAGAGCAAGGGTTGATAGATATAGAGACCAGTCCACTTTATTCTAGTCTCTTTTGATTATCCACTTTTTGTAATTAGTACATAAGTTCTGTTCAGCCCGAGTCGTATTGATGGTGACAGTGGCTGAAATGGGCAGATGGTCATAATTATGTTCATCCTGGTCAATGTGAATATCACTAATAGAAACAACAGAAGAAACAACACAGTGATCAATATCAGACAATGAATCGCTATTATGTATTTATGAATGGGATGCATTTTTATCCAAAACCCAATAGCCATTAGGTAGCGAATCCAAAAATAAATCAGTTCGTGTTGAGGTAGAGTTTATATCACAGTTCATATCACCTAAAAGGATCTAATCCAATCCGTTACTCTCAACACTAATAAAAAGGGTCTTTAGCGATGCGCATGCTTTAGAATACTTTGTTAGAGAGGAAAATGATCTTTGGTCGCAAGGGGGGTATAAATTAATAAGAACTAAGTTAGCAAGACGGATTGCAATGAAATAATCACATTCATGATAGCACACAGGGGATAGCAGGAGTAGTTTATATTTTAATAGGCAGGCCAGCCCGCCTGAAGGTCTCCCGGAAATTTTTCGGGCACTTCTAGCGAAAACCGAAGAATCATCCTTATCCTTCGTTCCCTTAAAATTGAATGAGCATATAAAAATTCGATTTTAATAGCCATTGTCTTAACTGACTAGAACGTTTAGCTATAGCATTACGAAGGATTCGGCATTTTAGAGAAAATGAAACATGATTGCCATGACAATTAGCATATTTAGGGGTAGCCTGGCACAGGGAATCGCGCGACGATTCATGCTCTTCTACAAAGCAGGAGCAACGTTTAGGGTTATTACAAGAGGACTTCCTGTGATTAGGATTGACAATTATTGCAGCACCTCGGTGGACGCTGGAACTCATGAACACGGAAAATCTCATACCCAGCTTTCACGCCAAGCTTCAGTGCATTAGCAAGAGCAATTGTATTTTCAAAAAACACTTTAGTAGCAAAATAATTGCCAATTCATTTTGCATCCTTAATATTACCACAGACAATTAGCATGCTCACGTCAAAGGCATTTGATAAACCTTTCACAATACCTATATATTTTATTTCATTTACTTTGACTTCACAGTTATTCATTATAGAGGGAACAGAATCGCAAAAGTCCTTAGCAGCAGTCTGATCAATCCGAACCACCAATTTATCGCCAGAGGGCTTTATGCTATGAATACATTCATGACCAGGTATAAGGTCAATCTTTTCACGGCGCTTTGTGAGATTATTAAGGTGGGATGGAACTTTTGAAATGACAATAATGGCCTAATTATCAGCGATTGGCTGGGGCCTGGGGTCACTAAGAGGAGGGAAATTTATATCATAAGACACAATTTTCTCACGGATTTGCTTGAGTTCGGAGTCAATGTTTAGAAGCCTTGAAGCGAGGCTTGAATATGCAACGGCTGGAATGACAGGAACCTTAGTAGGCGAAATAATCACGTAAGTAGGCAAAATAAAATCATCAGACTCGCATTACTGAAAGGTCTCAATTATATCCTTTATGTGACGGTAATTAGCTAGATCTTCTTGCCGTCGAGGCACACGTTCGTCCACGAACACTCGTGACCATAGGTCAATTTTAGCTATCATAATAGACTTTTCATCAAAAAAGTCACCTACATGTTTGGCAATAATTTCATTATGCAATCCTTCATGAAAATTCGACTGCACAAAGTTTAGCAGCGCAGAAGATACAAGCTCCATGATAATCATGAATACATTGAATTTATACCACATTCATTTATTTAAATTGTAAATAAGTTCAAGTCTAAACTAGTTACTAGCACCTATCTCTATTCAATTATTGCATAGATATTCAACTACAATTTACTGTCTCAAGGGAATCTGAAATAGCCTGCAAAACGGTAATCCGATTATAAAAAATAAATCCAAAATGAAAGCCCACAGAGAAATTTCGTAGCTTGAGTAAGTTTATATCCGAAAAAACTATGATGTTACCGCAACGAAGTCTGAATACCAACTTACCACCAAAAAGAAATATTCTGCGGTCAGACTAGTCGCAGGAAGAGACAATAACTTTCTGGCAAGTGCTGCGACGTACGAAATCTAATCCTCTGCTTAATTTTTAATAAAAATAATTATTAAAAGTTTCAATAATCGTTTTTAATCAAGATTAAATAAAACAAGTTCTTACTAAGCCAAATTTAATGAACATATATTAAAAAAAAATATTTGGTATGGTCTACTAAGCCTCCTTTAGAGCCCGTGGTTTTTATGTATAAAATTCCCTTATATTGGCTATTACATTTAAAGAAGCCTCTTTTTTATACTATCCAAGAGGTAGAGATCTAAATAGGTTTTTTTAGAGGTTTTGGTTGTTTCTTTTACTCATTAAGATTAGTCAAATGTTACCTATAAATAGTGCAAGCAAGTAAGAAACTAGCAGCCAACTTACTAGTTGTTTACTATAGCCACTAATCCTCTCTTTGATTTTTATCAATTATATTTACTCAAATTTCATGTATATACATTTTGAAAAAGTATTGAGTATCTTCCGCAAAGTTTTCCAGAGCCCAAGTTATCCCATATGAAGTAACTTAAGGGGCAAGTTTATTTCCCCAATTAATTTAAATAAATAAATAAATCACTTTACAATCAGTAAAATTTTTATAAGACATTCCAGTGTTTGAACTTTTTTAGATATTTTAAATGGCGGATCTGTAATACAGACCAAAAGATTTTGAGCCTTATAGCAGTAAGATTTTTGAATGTGTATTAAAAGTCTTGTTCCCTAAAAAAGCATTGGGTATCATAAATGGGCAACCATTTGGGGGGCAGAGGGGGCTCCAACCCCCCCCCCTGGCTGATTGATGCTGCACTATATTTTACATTTTTGTTCTGAGACTTCTATTATGCAACATTGGAAGTTACGATTAGACCAGGTAAGCCCCCACTGAAATTCAGCTAATGGGTGCTCAAGGTATCATTAACTAAGCATACATCAAAACCCCATTTAGCAGTACTAAAAATTATCATTGTTAGCAGCAATTTTTTTAATTTTAGTATCTTAAACGTTGCAGTTAATTTACCTTGAACTGAATACAGATACTTTTGTCACACCTATAATACTGATTACTATATTTTCATTGATGATTGACGGGAATGCATGCTTGTGTTCTAAAAAATAAAAAATAATTCTTAAAAATCAGGCAATGCTTTTAAAAAATAAAAAATACTTCTAAAAAAAACAAATATGTTTTTACAAAAGAGTTCATAAAAAAATAAATCTTATAAAAATACATCCACTAAGGTTACATCTTCTTTTTTAAGATAATGAAAATAAATTTTTAAATGTGTTTCTTTTGGCTACCAAACTGACTTTTTCACATTTAGAATATATTGTACAAAATACCTGATACAACATTCACATACAATTCAAAAAATACATAATTTGGTTGGCTTGTGGAGAGTGCAAGCACTCGATATGCCTGTTCCCTGCAGTTTAAAGCCTGATAGCTGGCTAGTACCGATATGGCCGTTACTGCTGGTTCAAGCTCTCTTCTAAACAAGATTAAAATAGAAGTATGAAACACAAAGTAAATCCACAAAATACAAAATAGTTAATACAAAATACAAAATAGTTTTCGAAAAACAAACAAAAATTTATATAAATACAAATGGTACCTACAAAAGTAGATCTAGCTCTTACAGAATATATAAGAGATCTAACAACATCCAAAGTGGTTCTTAAAAAAAGAAAAATAATAATGATTAAGTATAAAATAGTTCTTATAATTACAAAATACCCCATACAAAATCCAAATAATGCTTGTAATGAAAATAAAAGTTCTAAGAAATACAAAATAGCTACAAAAAATGTAAAATGATTCTTAGAAATACAAATAGCACTTACAAAAGAAGATCAGCTCTTACAGAATATACAAAAGATCTAACAACATCCAAAATAGTTCTTACAAATCAAAAATAGTTAATATAAAATACAAAATTGTTCTTACAATTACAAAATATCTCATACAAAAGCAAAATAATGCTCTTAATAAACATAAATAGTTGTTAAAAAAAAAGAAGACAGTTTTAAAAATGTAAAATGATTCTTAGACAATATGAAATGATTCTTACAAAATGCGACATAGTTTTAACAAAACAGAATAATTCTTCCAAAATACAAAACAGTTGCAACGAAATTCAATATAACTCTTAAAAAATATAAAAAGTTCTCACATAGTCCAAAATAGACCATAAGAAATAGTTTTCATGGAATAAAATATAAGATGATTTATATGAAGTAAATTTATATGAAATAAAATAAAATTTACAAATACAAAATAGCTCTTAAAAATTAAAAAATATCACCTACATACTTCATATGTATTTACTTTACACATAACGTAAATAATTCTTACAAAATAGTTCTTACAAACAAAAATAATGTTTATAAAACGCAAATAGTACCCAAGACATTCAATACAGTTATAAAATACAAAATAATTCTTACTAATACAAAAGAGTTATATTAATATGTAGAATACTAGTAAAAATACAAAATATCATAGGCAGTGCAATCACGCTGCCTAAGTAAATAACGATGTCGGCACAATGTATTTTTTTTCCATACCAGGGTATATCGTATTGAAGGAGTTGTCGTAGAAACTTCGAAAAGGGCTCATTCGAATGGAAGTTGGATTGTTTCTGCCCATTTTAATAGTCGAAAGAGATTGGAATGCAACTAGCACCCCTTTGAAGCCCACTATTTCCCCCAACACATCCAATCAAAATTTTTAGATAGCCATTTTTTTCAGCGTAGTTGATTTCCAAATAGGAAATCAACAAGGGTTTCAAGCTATTCCCTGGGGGCATATGAGAACGATGTTGGCAAAATCAACTATTTATTATTTGTTTCCTTCTTCTCATCGAAGAAGTTACCCTATAAACTTCGAAAAGGACTCATTCAATTGGAAATTGGAGTGGTTTTTGCCCATTTTAATAGTCAAAACCGATTGCAAGGCAACTAACGCCCCTTCCACGACCAACATTTCCCGAAAAACATCCAATCAAAATTTTGAGATAGCCATTTTGTTCAGTGGAGTTGATTTCCATATATAAATTATGTTTTGAGGAGAACAGTCCCCAACAGCCCTCAAGGTAAGGGTTGTAAGTTATGCCCTGGGGGCATATAAGGTTCTTATAGACAGCGTTATCGTAGAAACTTCAAAAAGGGCTCATTCGATTGGATATTCAAATGGCTAGTGCCCTTTTAAATCTTCGAAAGGGATTGGAGGGCAACTAACACCCTTCTCAAGCCCAAGTCTTCCCCAAACACAACCAAACAAAATTTTAAGATAACTATTTTGTTCAACATAGTTGAAAGTTCTGGAAATTAGACTTATGAGGATGACAACCACCCCCCCTCCCCACAGCCTTCAAGGCAAGGGTTGTAAGTTGTGCCCTGGGGGCATATAAGGTTTTTAAAGGAGAAGTTTTCGTAGAAACTTCAAAAAGCGCATTTGATTGGAAATGGAAAGGCATGTTCCCTTTTTAATAGTCGAAAGTGATTCTAAGTGAGGGGTGCCTGCAACTGGCACCCCTTTGACGCCCACTATTTCCCCAAACACATCCAATCAAAACTTTGAGATAGCCATTTTGTTCCACGCAGTTTAAAGTTCATGAAATTATGCTTTGAGCAGGACACTCCCCCAACGGTCTTCAGGGCAAGGGTTATAAGCTATGCCCTGGGGGCATAAAAGGTTTTATTGAAATCTTTGTCGTTGAAACTTGAAAAAGGGCTCATTTGATTGGAAATTCAAAGGGCCAGTGCCCTTTTTAATAGTCGAAACTGATTTGAGGGCAATTAGCCCTCCCTCTCATGGCCACCTTTTCTCCAAACACATAAAATCAAAATTTTAGATAGTCATTTTATTCAATCTAATTGAAACTTTTCAAAATTAGGTCTTTAAGGATGACAACCCCTCCCTCCCCAACAGCCCTAGGGGCAGGGGTTGTAAGTTATTCCTTGGGGGCACATAAGGTTCTTATAGAAAGCGACGTTGTAGAAACTTCAAAAGAGGCCCATTCAATTGTAAATTGAAAGGAATAGTGCCCTTTTTATTAGTCGAAAGTGATTGAAGGGCAACTAACCACTTTCTCACGCCCACCATTTCCCCAAAGACATCCAATCAAAACTTTGAGACAGCTATTTCGTTCAACGTAGTTGAAAGTTTTGGAAACTAGGTCTTTGAAGATGATAACGCACCCCCACCCCCCAGAGCCCTCTATGAAAGGGTTTTAAGTTATGCACTGGGGGCATATATGGTTTGTGTAGAAAGTTGTTGTAGAAATTTCAATAAGGGCTCATTTGATTGAAAATTGAAATTGTCCTTTTTAATAGTCAAAAGTGATTGTAGAGTAATTAACACCCTCTCATACCCACTATATCCCTAAAAACACTCAATCAAAGTTTGGGAGATAGTCATTTCGTTCAACGTAGCTGAAAGTTCCTGAAATTATGTATCTAAGGATGAAAAACCCTCCAGAGCCCCTAGGGCAAAGGTTGTAAGCTATGCCCTGGGGTAATAAGGCTTGTATGGATAGAGTTGTCATAAAAACTTCAAAAGGGGCTCATTCAAATGGAAGTTGAGAGGACTAGTGCACTTTTTAAGAGCCAAAAGTGATTGGAGGGTTACTAACCCCCCTATCTTGCCCACCATTTCCCAAAAAACACCCGATCAAAATTTTAAGACAGCCATTTGTTCAACATGGTAGAAAGTTTTAGAAATTAGTTCTTTGAGGATGACAACTCCACCCCCCCCCCAGTCCTCAAGGTAAGCGTTGTAATATATGCCCTTATATGCCCTGGGGGCATATAAGGGTTTCACTGAAATTGATGTTGTAGAAACTCCAGGAGGGCTCATTGGATTGAAAATTAAAAGGGCAAGGGCCTTATTTAATAGCTGAAAGTGATTGGAGAGCGACAAACAGCCTCCTCACGCCCACCCTTTCTCCAAACAAATCCAATCAAAATTCTGAGATAGCCATTTTATTTAACGTAGTTGAAAGTTCTGGATATTAGGTCTTAAAGGATGACAACCACACTAACATACCTTAGGATAAGGGTTATAATTTATGCCCTGGGGGCATATAAGATGCTCATAGAAAGTGTTGTCATAGAAACTCAAAAAGAGCTCTTTCGATTTGAATTCGAAGTACCCTTGTTAATAGTCAAAAATAATTAGAAGGCTTGAAATTCTTATTGTAAAGATCGATGTGGATATAATATATTATTTTTTGTTGTTGTTGTTGTTTGGACTTGGGCACTTAGTATCATAGGAGATGTCGTAGGAACTTTGAAAAGGACTCATTCGATTGAAATTAGTAAGGGCTGATGCCCTTTTTGCCCATTATGTCCATTATGTTTAAAAACTAAATTTTGTCTTAAGATTAAATCAAAATGCACTGTGCTAATGCTAATTCCCAATACGGTATCTCAGCAGCATCCCAAAAACGACTGCGGGGTATTATGTTCAAACTTTCGGGGCTACTTCTGCTCTTAAAATTTAACAAAATCAAAAGAGCGTAAGTAAAATAAGTAAAGTAAGTAAGTATCAAGATTTCCATTTCAAGATAACTAGAGGAGGTATGAAACTAAATTAAACACTACTATTTGTATCCAAACTTTTAAAAGGGTATGTTATTAAAAATTGATGAAGATATTAATCCAGCAGAGAAACAACAGGCCAAACTATAAAGTCTTAAGAAAACGAAAAGATTTATAGTATTATTTTCTTTTTCCCTGAAAAGACTATGTCAATGTAAATCGACAGAAATTAATTAAAAAAAATTTTTCCACAAAATAAGTTTATCAAAGAAAATTAAAGAACTCCATTAAACAAAAACTGAGCAAAAATAAAATTAAATAATCTACCAGGCATAAAGTTACCACAAATCAGCATCGATAAATAAATGAAACCCATAATGAATAGAAATCACAATAAAAAACAGAGTCAAACTCAAAACGAGTAGAAATTAATATAACTTGGCTTCAAAGCCCCTATGCGTTCCCAAGGCCAGAACCTAATTTGCACTTTACTGAAAAAAATACTAGTGAATGTGCATTGTCAGTTTAATATACATTTACTGATATTTAGTAATCAAAATGTTAATTTTTGCCTTTGACTATATGCATCCTTAAGAAGGAATATACCAAAATTTATGGTATTAGGACAGTTTTAAGTCCTTCAGTTTTTTCAAAACACTTCCCAATAAGTGTCTGGAACCTTTTTAGATATAAATGTCATAAAATTGTGCAAAAATAGCAGAAAACTCCCCAATGGTGTGGCAAAATGTTTTTGCTACTAATGAAGGACACTAGAACTTTCAAATTCCTTTCTAATGACCCTTATACCGAAGCTCTAGGGCTATATATAGTACAAATATTTTTACCTATGTATCCTTATAGCATCAACTTTTAGGATAGACAGAATTGAAGTACCTGATGCAGCCTTTGTTTATACTGATGTGTAACTAAGATGTCACTCCAGTTTGCCAAAGCTAAATGATGAATCTAGACGACTCTCTGCTGTGAACTTGTACAAGGGTCAACATGAGTCTTACAGCTGCAAGCCTGGCTGAGTCCCTCCTATACAACTGCATCTCAGGGCTGGCCTGGAGTTTGAAGTAAGTCTGTTGATGTTATCCACTGTTATCTTTCAAGTCTGTTTATACTATCAGTAGGGAGGCACCAGTAATTTCGAGACGAACAACAGGGGCAAACAAAATCATACTCATATTTCTAAGCCAGAAACAGAGCTAAAAATACAGGACGAGATGATGTCACAGCCACACACTCATTGAATACTGCCAGGGGCATTTCAGCATTGGATTTTACGTAATTAATTTGGTTGAAATTCAACTACCGTACAAATTATCTGCTATGAAGCCATTTTACCTCAGGAACATTGTTTGTAGTGTTTACGATTCAAACTTAAGATAACAGTTCTTTTGAAAGCATTTAGGAACAATCACCATATAAAATGGATGATATTGATTTTATTACTACGCAAATTCATAACATAAGTTTAACTTATAAATCGTTAATTGAGATATTTGCATGGTAAATTTTTACCAAATCATATTATTAACGTACGAATAAAGTGAATATACCACTCGGTGCCTCTTTTTACACTCTTTCCGAATATAATAATCATTCTTGTCCGAAATAAATTTTAGCCCCCACCCTCTATGTACTATGTCAGGGTATATATTTGAACACTGGGAGGGGGAAGAGTGTTATGTTCATTTATTCATAAGTTAATAATATGAATTGTTAAAAATTTACCATTTGCATTGTATTTTAGCACTTTAGGCCTATAAGCTTTGTATATTAACGAACTTTTTTTCCAATTATAGGTCTATATATTGGGAACATGCTATCAAGCCTACATTTCTAGAGTTTATAAAATTTCGAAGGTTTTATAATAGGGGAGTCTATAAAGTCTATTGAGGTGTCCTAGACTAATTATCAAATTTATCCCCACTTAATTCTCTTATTTAGAAAGTTGATTTCTTTAATGCATATTGAGCATCTCATCAGTCTTTCCTAAATATTGGTCTATCCCTGAATCTTGACGAATATGAATTCTTAACTTACAATCTGTTTTCGTCTACTCCTCTGGTATATAATGAATTTTCTGTACTTTCTGTCTCTTCCTTTCGGTGGCTTGGTATTACTGTTTCTAATTCTCTAGCTATCTTCCGTAAACAGATTGTTGCTGATTCAGTAAGAAAAATTCAGTTCAGTTATTCAAAAATTGTAGCAAACCGTGGAAAACATAACAGAAGAGCTCTTTGGCGCTTATTCTTCACTTTTTCTGATCATTCTGTGCTTTATTTTTCGGGTGTTCATTCTGTTATTAAGCTAAAGGATTTAAAAAAGATTAAAATTACTTATATTAAATTTTGTAAATTTCTTCTTTCTCTGCCGCCTTGGACTAGAAATCGGTATCTAGTTAAAAATTTTTATGTTACGGATGTAACTCAAAAGCTCTGTGACCTAAACAAAAAACTTTCAGCAGATGCATTTTGTAAATTTGGCCCTGACCACGGTCTTTTATAGTTCTTTTCGTAGTTTAATTTAATTGCTTGTGTTTGTTGAGTTTTTTTGTTTCTCTTTTTTATTATTATGTACTCCACTTGTACTACTTTTTGTTAGTTGTGGGTAATAAATGATTGATTGATTGATAATGGTTAACGAGAAAAAAAATCTTAATTTCAACTTATTTCAGTTTTAGATCTAATATCCGACAGTTTATGAATAGTTAAATTCAATTTTGTTAAACTCGTTAGTATCCAAAAAAAAATTGTTTACACATAATCATTGAATTGAAAAAGAAAACCTAACCGAATCTTAATGACAAAGTGTCTTTCGCTTGAACTGTGATAGATATTAAATATTTTTTTACATCCCATAATCTATGAATAGTTATTAAAAAGAGAACAACTTTCAAAACCAGTTCACCCTTTTGAACTTCGTTTTCATATGAGCAGATTTTTTTTGCATTAATAGAAGATAGGAAAAAAGAAGAAAAAGAAGAAGGGAAAAGGTTGCATAAAAGGGGGGGTGAGTTTTTTTCTTTGAGGAAGAAGATCGGAAAGGGTTGCATAAAAGTGGGGTGATTTTTTTTACTATGGGATTCAAAAAACTACAATTTAATTTCTTTATAAGAGTAATTTTGAAGAATATTCCCCTGCCGCTGACAAAAAGGACCAGATAAAGGATAGAAATCGCTCACGTCCTTCAGTAATTAAATACACGGGACCCTCGACGTCATACATACAAGGCAAGAATACCATCGCTGTCAATACAAGGACAAATTTGTGAGAAGGTGAATTGACTAAGGACATGATGATCTCGGAATTAGCAACTAATATAAGTTTAAAATTTAACGATATTTCTTGTAAATAGACTAGCAGTCAACAACGGCAAAGTCCCATTTTTTGGAACTATTGAGAACTGAATAACATCAAATAAAAAAGTGATATGTGCCTGTCACATCATGATTGGCGTTGGATAACACTATCCTTTCGATCAACCTATGATTCTAAATAAAAACCATTTCTATAAGTTTATCCAGTTTACAACCAATCACTTGAACAAAAAGCAATTAACTGATTTTTTTGACATTTTTAAGAAAAAGGGTGGTTTATACACTTTGAAAATAAGCTAATCTCAGGAGATGGCCGAAAGGGATTAGACTATATCTTTCAAAAAAAGTAAGATGCCGGATTTTTCTAAAACAGATAGAGAGTATTAATTTGAAATTTTCAAGAAATGTAGACCAGAATCAGAACCTACTACGTCCCGTTTAGATTGTAAATATGATATATCAGAAATACTTA